>NW_016157549.1:142647-198905 GCF_001687245.7 Rhagoletis zephyria
TAATTTATTCAAAATTGATGATTGCAACAATTCTTTACCAAGAAATACGTTTATGACAAAATTTTGGAAAATGGGCGTAGCACCGCCCACTTGTGATCACATATATGTATCTCGCTAACCGTTCTAGCAATTTGTACCAAGCTCGGTATGATTATTGTGCTTGCCACATAAAAGCAAAATTGTTGAAATCGGACTAAAATTGAGGCCGCTTTTCATATAACGGTAAATTTCAGAAATGCTCGAAATTTCAATATTTCGAAACTTAAGAACGCTAATTTACTTAAAATGTATACACCCCGGCTTATCATGTAGCGGTAGGAGGAAAACATATATTTAATATTTGCGCCGGGTATTTAATGTTCGGCTCCGCCCGAACTTAGACTTTCTTACTTGTTTTCAGTAGTTGTTTTACACACACTTTTCATAGTGTACAGGTACAAATTTAACATATTAATTACTATTTTTTATACTTACTTTGCAAAATACTTGTGTATAAAAGATGTAATTTATATATGGAAATTACAAATATTTGATTTTATGAAATATAAAAATATATACACACGTATTCCAAGTTCTTAGGATGGGTTAAATTATTTCTTTTTCTTCAAAATGTTTGGTTTTCTTACAAATTATGAGATGGATACGTAAAAAAAGAAAATTGGATACATTTGGATACATTTTTGGCTTGGTCGGGGATACATTTTCTTGAGACGGCGCCGCAACACTGGTGGTAACGTTTTGGATCGTAATAANTATCTTTCTCCCCGTTGGCCACCGCGAAATTCCCCGATTTTCGGTGAAATTTTCCGCACTGGCATAATTACATTAAAAAACTAAAAATTTTTAATTCAATTGTACATTTACGGAGTGTATTTCAGGTGAGTAGAACTTCATTTGAGCGAAANGCCAACTAATTTTATCTTTCTCCCCGTTGGCCACCGCGAAATTCCCCGATTTTCGGTGAAATTTTCCGCACTGGCATAATTACATTAAAAAACTAAAAATTTTTAATTCAATTGTACATTTACGGAGTGTATTTCAGGTGAGTAGAACTTCATTTGAGCGAAAAATCACCTGGAAATTCGAACATCGGTAAATTTGTGGCCCACACATACAATACTTAAATACATATACAATTTTTTCCCAAACAGAGCGCGGAGCACACTTGGGCTGGACAAGCCCTTTGTGATACCACTGGCCGAAGCCATTTGCTTCTTTCCCTCCCTTAGTAATTAGACCACCGAGTACGTTTTATATAGCACAAGAAGTCGAGGACGTTCGCCGAGTTCAAAATTTTCAACTTTTTACTCGAAATTTTTAAAAGCAAATTTAATTTAAGTATAGTAATTTGAACATTTGAAATGGCTAAAATTAACCGTTGATAATTTTTTTTTGCTGGGGCCTATTAATTCAATTCCTTGAATTTATTAACGGATGTACTACAATGTCTAAGTGTTGAATTTTTTCACTAAATTCTCATAAAATTATATCATTGATATATAAATAAATATAAGTAAAATTTAAAACGGCAACCTGGAGAAAATAGTTCATTTAAAATTTCGAACTAGCTCGTTCGATCAACGTACGTACAACTTGTATGATAAAAGTACCTTGCCCATATTTACCTTGCAAATACCCTGCAGGAAATTGAATTAGTTTGAAAGTAATTTATAAACCACTTTATTTTCAATGATAACTAATTGAAATTCTCACTATTTTACCTGCAACGAACTCATTTATTTAACATGGCGATGTCCTAGAAAGCAGTCAATTGCCTTTTCCTGCATGTATTTTCAACTACTTAAAAATGAATTTGGCTTAAACAACTTCAAAGCTTTCATTCTGCACTTCACAGATGCTTTCTCATAACCAGTGTTGCCGCGCCGTCTCAAGAAAATGTATCACTGACCAAGCCAAAAATGTATCCAATTGTATCCAATTTTCTTTGTTTACGTATACATCTCATAATTTGTAAGAAAACCAAAAATTTTCAAGAAAACGACATAATTTAACCCATCCTAAGGACTTGGAATACATGTATATATATTTTTATTTTTAATAAAATTAAACATTTGTAATTTCAATTTATAAAGTACATTTTTTGTGCATAAGTATTTTGCAAAGTAGTATAATAAATAGCAAGTACACTCTAAAAAAGCATGTAAAACTACTACTGAAAAGTATATATTTTTCAACAAGAATCAGTATAAATATACGTATAAGATGTTCAGTATTTGATTTTGAACTTGAGGTCTTTAAAATATACTCTTAAATACACATATATAGAATGCTTAAAATTGCAAAAAATTTTCAAACTAAAAATACATTTCCTACTAATAATAAACATTACTATACTTTAAACTTTTTATGTGTAATTTTGATCTTTGCGGCAAATTTGGTATGTAAAAGTAAACAGGCAATATTTAATTTTATTACACGGCGTGCAAATTTGTACACATTATAAGAGGAAACTGGTTACCTCTCTTAATATGCGCAAATAAACAAAATNTTTCTTTTTAAATTAACAAATGAAAATATGTGATATAAAAGAGATTACTACAGAAAGAGTATAATTTATTATATATATCTTGCTTACAGCATCCTTTAAGCTAATTAAAACAATTGCGCTTATACCTATTTTGGTGAGATCTCTTCAAATGTTCATTGCTTCGTTCACAAAAATTAAAATGCTTTAATTTCAGGCTTAAGTCGCGATTTTTAATACATTTAAAAAACGTAATGCTTTCTACCATCTTTAATGAAAATCGGTTTTTGAACGAAAAAAACTTTATAGAATATCTATATAAAATTTTGGCCTATTTAAAAAAGTATCCATATTTATACTGATCGGAAAAAATAAGTATCCCGCAAAAATTCGTCTAAAAATGTATCCAATTGGATCTATTTAGATCCAAACGGCATCCCTGCTCACAACTAAGAAAAACCGAAATTAAAAATTTTAAATTAAATGATATTTGAACGTGGACATTCTCGGCTGCGACCAATTGTACCAAACACCTTTGCGTGCTCAGCTACAGCCGGACATGTAAATGTGCTTTCAAATGTTCAGTTTTGAATTTTGTGCAAGCAGCTAGTCCGACTCTGCATTTAATTTCAACTACTTTAAAATGAATTTGGTTTACATAACTTCAAGGTCAGTATGTTTCTTTTGAATAAGCTTACGTTCTGGACTTCACAGATCGTCGATGTTTTTGCAAAACCACCCATCGCCCAATTGCGAAACCGCCTATCTTACGGCACTCAAATTTTACAGGAGAGCGAAAAAAAGCTTTATTCTTTGAAGGCATTTTCTCTAGCTATTATTTAACAATTTTGTTGTTTTAACCACGATTTAACGAATTTTATGCATAAATCTCGATGCCTGGAGTTCAGGGTTACCAAATCTCGTTTTTGCCGCAACGGCGATTTAGGCGGTTTTGCAACTAGTTGATGGGCGGTTTTGCAAAAACATCGACGAAATGCTTTTTCACACCTCCAAGACACAAATTGTTTTTTTGAGCACAAAGAGTATAAAAACTCGAAACATTTACTCATTGAACGTGTTTTAGTCATTCAATTCGTTGATTTAAAAAAAAATCACTCGTTTCCGTCAGGGTATTTACTAGATAATTACATTTATTACTTAATTGTATAAGTTCCCCTGCTGTAGCGAAAAGTGAAGCCAAATCCTTTTCAAGGACTTCGCCATCCTTTGCTAGCAAAATGCGTTTACCATAATTTATACTGCACGAGGAAGCCAGCATACAGTGGTTGAAAATTGGAATTCAATGTTCCTAATCCACCAATTTTTACTAAAAACCAAAAAAAAACTGTTTACATTGGTGAATATTTTTTTTATAGCATTTAAAATTTTTTTATGAATTTTTTTGTTTTGGGAGAACCAAAAAACTATTTTCAACTAGTTTTTGTTATGTAACATTTATTAACTGGAACAGTAGAATACATTTTCTTGAAAATTGCTACTTTTTCTGCACTTTGCACTAAAAAATTTAATATAATCAAATTAAAATTCAGAAATCAGGCTCAACTGGTCTCTTATCCACCAATTTTTACTAAAAACCAAAAAAAAAACTGTTTATATTGGTGAATATTTTTTTTATAGCATTTAAAATTTTTTTATGAATTTTTTTGTTTTGGGAGAACCAAAAAACTATTTTCAACTAGTTTTTGTTATGTAACATTTATTAACTGGAACAGTAGAATACATTTTCTTCAAAATTGCTACTTTTTCTGCACTTTGCACTAAAAAATTTAATATAATCAAATTAAAATTCAGAAATCAGGCTCAACTGGTCTCTTACAAATATTGTAAGCTTTCATAAAAAAAATAAAAATAAATCAAATTAAGAGAAAAATGAAGTGAATGAATGCCAGTTTTGAACCACTGTGCAGCAGGGGGTTTGTTGTTCTCTTTCAGTGGAACTGGAAACTCATCGTGCAAAACGATCCTGGGCACAACTTTCCCTGTGCTTTGAAGATTGTACAAAGTTTACCGATTAAATAGAAACCCTTAAATAGGGTGCGAAATAAACTGGCGAAAGTTTTCATTATATTTTATAAGGGACAATTTTATTTTTTCATATTCTGCGTTTAAAAATTTACCTCTGAAAAATGCAGGGCCGATTTAAAGGACAGTTTAAGAAATAAAGGACAAAAGGCGTCCTTTATTTTGAAAAAAATTATAAAGGACAGGGGGGAAAATAAAGGACTGTCCTTTAAAATAGAGGACGGATGGTCACCGTATACATGCATATAAATGAAATATTCAATGTAGCCATGAAGTGCCAAAAAGAAACTATGACTTATCACTATTCTTAGAGACATTAATTGATACTTAAATCGTCCAAAAACATTAAAGAGCACGAATTAAACCCCTCTTATAAGTATGTCTCTGTCAGGTACACGTGATAAGTGGTAAAGGCTCACGTGCATAGGTAGATGAAAATATTGTCAAGATAGCAAACGCCAGCTTCTGCGCATAGCTAATGCGTCTGAATTGGATTCCAAGTTTCCAAAACTTTAGTATTAGGATTTTTGCTAAAATTGTCTGATTACACAGGCCAACAAAATTCGAAAAAATCCTGATGCGACAAATGTTAAAGCTGTTTTTGATAGACAGCATAAAGTTTCCATCCGCTCCAGATTTTCAGAAAAATGATTGAGAAGCTCTAGACATGAAATCAAAAGTGACAGAACCTTCTATTTAAGATTAGATTATAGTTCGAACCCTCAACTACTATCTCTGAAATATCTAGCTTGGCCTGATGGTCACTTACAGTCATTTAATTAAGGGCGAAAACTGATTTTGGTGAAGTTTGAGTACCTACCGCAAGTAATAAAAAGGAGATAGAACATACCACTTAGGCTTAAATTAAGGACTGAACTTTCGACTAGGGTTCGAAATTTCAGACTTTGGTATCGATACTGAGTACTCATTCTGGCATCGAGCTCATGGCCTAGTGCATTAAACTAACTAGCTCGTGAACTTCCCAACTCTACTGACAAGACGAAATTTCATAATTTCAGTAATCAAGGCGAATTTATATAAGGTGGTAGCAAGAATACAACAACAACAACCACATGCATTTTGTATTGCGAGGGTTATGTCAAATCTCAATTCGCCCCAAAGTTTACATGTATTTTGTTTGTGCTTTTGATGGGTGCGCTGTCAAATCAGTAGAAGCAAAAACAAAATACATGTAAGATGAAGAAACCAGCTGATTTAACAACACCGTCTTGTATAAATTCGCCTTAAAATTAATTTTTTTGATAGTGTTGCTAATGCGAAATTGGGGAGTTTTAATTGTGACTAAAAACTAAAATTATACGAAAAGTATTTTGCACTCTAGGTAAGTTCTTTAATGATTTAAAATTAGATAGCCAAAATTCCCCGCAAAAGCAGCTAATTCCCCGATTCCCCGCAACGAATCAAATTCCTCGCAAATCGGGGAATTCCCCGCAAGTTGGCATCGCTGGTCGCGATTTCAAATCGCGGGGGAGGCAGTTGTGAGTTTTCAAATTTAATGAATTTAAATTGTTGCATGCCGCTTACAATATTTTTTTTTTTAGTGAAATATGTAACAAAAATGGAATCTGTAAAAGCAAATAAAAAAGCAAAAAATGTCCAAAAATCAAATCGCATAAACGTTTTCTTATAAAAAAAACTGTTCAAAATGGAACCGGTTAAAAACTGGTTGCAAAGTAATGCACTGGGCGACAATTGCCACCGCCAATGACATCGCCGTGTAAAACTGGCAGGGCTGTAAAAAATTGCAATCAAATTGGATTGCAATCGCATATTTTACGTAATATTGCAATCTAGTTTAATTGCAATTAACATTGATTGCTTATATTTTGATTGCAAAAATTGAAATTTGGAATGATTTAGAAGAAATTGATTGCAATTAATTTTTGATTGCAATCATTAATAACAATAATTGATTGGCGCTTACACGTATGTTAGTGTTTGGCCGAGCTTCTCCTCCGACTTGCGACGTGCGCCTTGATGTTGTCACACAATTCGGATTGACCTACAGTTTTACGCCGACTCCGAACGGCGATTGTATTTTTATGAGAAGCTGTTTTTCATGGCAGAAATACACTCGGAGGTTGTCATATTGCCTGCCGAGGGACATCCGCTGTTAAGAAAAACCTTTTCCTATATTTTTTGCGATGTTGCTTTGACCAGGGCTTGAACCCAGGAGCTGATGAGTGAAAGCGCGCACCGCTTACCACTACGCCACAGCGGCCGACTGCAATCATTAATTGCATAAAAATTGCTAACTGCAATCCGTCTAAATGACATTTATTTTGATGAATAATTCGAAGTACGATGGTGAGACACACAAGCCCTCAGTGGGTTAACGGCATTACGCCTTATCTCAACTGCCGATGCAAAAATGCCCTATCTCAGCACATTTTCAATGTATTTTCGTTTTAGATAGGTCATTTTTGAACCGAATTCTAATATAGTGCGTTTTTAACCAAATTCTGGGATAGGGGGTTTTCCAATAAAATTCTGAAATAGGGCGTCCTCAATCAAATTCTAAAGTAGTGCGCTCTTGAAAAGTTTTCTGAGATAGGTCGTTTTCGGACTGACTGCCGAGATAGGTCGATCTTCCACTCAGCCATCGATATGTACTTGCACATTTCTTGTGTGGATTAGTAGTGCCATCTACTGAGACAGCCCGGTTGCTTGGATTTTTGTCATCTCCCTTTTGTGCGGCCATTCGTTTGCTCGGTTTGGCCCTTTTGTATTGTTTTTGCGCACTGCAAGTGCATTTACTTGGAACATTAGTTAGACGGTCATATATTCGCACAATAAGTTTTGGTTCGCAAATTTTATATTTGGTCTTTTAAATTGTAGATATTGTAGGGTATTATGTAATTCAGAAGTTATCCTATTTGTCTTATAAGCTAAAATTTTACAACAGTCTTCAATATTTTTTGCCGTTTTTTGAATAAAATGTTTTTCTTCAAGCAGCAACAACTTTCTGGCTACTGTTATCAATCTTAAACTTATAAGACAAATCTGCTAAATATTTTTCCTTCAACACAAGATTTGGTAAATATAATTTAATCATGTAACGATAACCGAATCATGTTTTGAGAGAAACTCTAAGTGAACTCTTTTCTCAGTGTAAATTACTAAAACAAATGCATGCAATTTGAAGTGCTCACAACTCGTTGTTTATATTAGGTGTGCATAGTAACAAATAGTCAGTACTGGAATCTGCAAATTTTTACTGGAAAAGTGTACAATAACCCAAAAAATGTCCAATAGAGCACTGAATCGAGAGCGTAATAACACGGGAGAGGTGGAAATTCTTGCTAGTGAAATTTTTACTAGCAGAAATTAGCTAGCGGAAGAAGAAGAATAAATGTCAAAAGCTGCCATTTGTTGAAATGGTTAAGCATAAACAAAAGTAAAATGAGTGGAAATCAAAATATTAATGATGTACCGGACTGTGTAAGTACTTGAGTATAAAACCAAGAGGTTAAAACTGAACAGAATGTCAAAACGGTGAAACAACTACTCACTTGCAGGTTTTTACTAGTTCAATCACTTTTTCTGCTAGTTTTCTCTTTTTCTCAATCTCACGTTCTATATTGCTTTTACGCTCTCAATCTCTTTATTCAAAAAAGCATGAATAAATTATTGCATTTTTGAGATTGCAATTAAAATGTTTGATTGAATCAGTGATTTGATTGCAATCGCAATCATTGCAATCAAATGTGCTCACAATTAAATTGATTGTAGTTTTTACAATCAGAAAAATGCAATAAATTTTGATTGTAATGCTATTACTAGCACAATCATTGATTGCTAAAAAAATGTATTGCAAATTTTTACAGCTCTGAAAACTGGACAGTTGAAAGCATTGCTTGGGTATTGAGCTAGAACTGGTACTCTCGGTAAAAGGTCTAGTCCTACGCTAATTCTAGGCTAGTCAGATATTCTGTAGGGTACATACATATACATATATTCAAAATAATAAAGTATTTCAGTTAATTATTTAATAACTTTTGCCTTTAAGGCAAAGCTATCTTCAATAAAGGATGTACATACGCATGTAAGCACTTATTATTATTTTATTACATTAAACGAGCAATTCTTGTATAGATATACCATACCGAAACGGACGGGTTCATACTTCATGCGTTTGATTTGTTTTAAATTATTTGGGTTGATGCATAAACATAAATAATAAATAAATACAAAATTTGAGCTTGATTAATACATTTCTAAAAACTTTACAACACAAAAACAAATCGATTCAATAGTTTTCCAAATATCTCGAGAACGGGGCGAGGAAAAAAATTGAAAAAAATCTCAATGGTAGCTCTGAGTATTACACAATAATTAAGTATGGTAATATGGGGTGCACTCTAATATAATTTGAGTTATGCATTTTTTTACACGGAAGTTGAGTAAAACGAGTACATTTTTTTTAATTTTTATAGAATTTTTTTGTGTATGCAGTTTTGTAGCCAATTAAATTTAAGTATAATAAAGTGAAAATTTTAAGCGATTGCTAAACTGAAGTTAATTTATTTTGAAAACGGTTTTGCGCATTTTCTTTCATAAGCAAAAAGTACAAACGGCCGTCAGCATTAAAAATATTTAAAATCAACGCAATTTTGCAGTAGCTTCAAACTTGAATTTTTTTATTCTTAAATTGAATGGACTACAAGACTGCATACTCAAAAAAACTTGTAAATTTGTAATGTACTCATTTTACTCAACTTCGGTGTAAAAAAAAATTCATAGCTCAGATTATTGTAGCGTGCACCACATAATACTATAAATAAATATTGCGCAATACTCAGAGCTACCATTGTGATTTTTTTAATTTTTTTTGAGATAGCATATTTTCAAAATCTAATTTTTTGTATAAAAAAATTTGTATGTGAAAAAATTTTCAAGAACAATTTTTTTTTAATATTTCTTTTCATACAGAACTAGCGGTACCATGCCTCGCTTTGCTGTGGCATACCCATTTTCAGTTTCATCATTTGGCATCATTCCCGGAAGATTAATCGCGTTCAAAAATTCCGTTGGATAATTAAGTGCTTCATTTGTTTCCACAACGGTGTTTATCGACGTATGTATTATTTCCTCACTTTGAATGTTATTTCCCCCTTTTGAATATTATTTCCTCACTTCGAATAGCATTATTGAGTTCATAGACATCCTTAATCTTAGCGGCAAGCATAATTCGTTCATTGAGGCAATCATAATTCCAATAATTAGTTTCAATATTAGAAGCATTCTTTCGATCAGCTCTCCTTTCGATGATTCTAATACCATGTTCTGACCGACATCGAAAACATGTTTTCGTTGCTAAAACTGGTTTTTGACCTAAAACTTGTGTTTTCGTCCGTGTAAAATCTGTCAAACGAAAACAAGTTTTCGCTGAAAACCACTTCAAAACCCACGTTCCACTCATTCCAATCGGTGTCTGCACTAGTTTTTTTTCGATTATTTATCGAAGTGGAAGTCATATTTTATCATCTTTAATACGTCATTTCGGATTTATTGTTAATTGACTGGCCAAAATAAAGTAAGCATGAACGTAAAAGGTTGTTAAAGAAAAGAAAATGAAGGAAAAGTATTTTTATGTAGCAAAACTGTAAACAAAGGATGTAAGAAATGTCAACGAAAACACCAGCAGTCGGTGTGAACAGCCTTCAGCCCACAATCTCAAAACCCGTTTTCAAGGTGTTTTCGTTGTCGGTCAGAACATGGTATAAGTTACAAAAGTTATGAGGCAATGAAATTCGTCCTGATCTCTCATCGACTCCCAATAGCCAGTAATTGTTGCGAGAACACTTTGGCTGATAGATCGTTCTGTAACTGGACACGTCTGCTGGTGGCGATCGAGAAATTACAGGAAGTATTTGCATAAAATCTCCTGCGAGCAATGCATTCCCAATAGGTTGAACGCTTCTACGCAAATCCCGCACTGATAGATCAAGGACTTCAAGAGATTTTCTGTGGACCATCGTGCACTCATACCAAACAATGATTTTAAATTTTTTTTAATAATTTTCCCATACCGGATGTTCTGGAAATATTGCACGTGGGAGTTTCGATGATTTGTATGTTCAATGGCAGCTTAAGAGCTGAAGGAGCAGTGCTTCCACCTGATAACAATGTTGCAGCTATTCCAGAAGAAGCGAGATCTAAGGCTATGTAATTTTTTGATCGAACCGTTACCAGAATCAAGCTAATAAGGCATGGTTACCTAGTTCCTCCTGGCGCACCCAAGAAAAAGGTCCCCCAACTCCGCAATTTATGATTTGCATCTTCTTATTTGGCGCTGTAACCGCATAAGCGATTTTGCCACTTTAAGCCAAGTCCTTCTCCAATTGGTCTCTCCATTGCAGTGGGGGGGCACCGAAATTGCGCATATGGAAACTGTGCATACGAAATAATGCATATGAAAAACCCGAAATAATGCATACATGCACACTTTCGTTTGAAAACCGAAATAATGCATATGGCAAAAACCGAAATAAAGCATACATGCACAGTTTCGGTTCAAAACCGAAATAATGCATATGGCAAAAACCGAAATAAAGCATACATGCACAGTTTCGGTTCAAAACCGAAATAATGCATATGGCAAAAACCGAAATAAAGCATACATGCACAGTTTCGGTTCAAAACCGAAATAATGCATATGGCAAAAACCGAAATAAAGCATACATGCACAGTTTCGGTTCAAAACCGAAATAATGCATATGGCAAAAACCGAAATAAAGCATACATGCACAGTTTCGGTTCAAAACCGAAATAATGCATATGGCAAAAACCGAAATAAAGCATACATGCACAGTTTCGGTTCAAAACCGAAATAATGCATATGGCAAAAACCGAAATAAAGCATACATGCACAGTTTCGGTTCAAAACCGAAATAATGCATATGGCAAAAACCGAAATAAAGCATACATGCACAGTTTCGGTTCAAAACCGAAATAATGCATATGGCAAAAACCGAAATAAAGCATACATGCACAGTTTCGGTTCAAAACCGAAATAATGCATATGGCAAAAACCGAAATAAAGCATACATGCACAGTTTCGGTTCAAAACCGAAATAATGCATATGGCAAAAACCGAAATAAAGCATACATGCACAGTTTCGGTTCAAAACCGAAATAATGCATATGGCAAAAACCGAAATAAAGCATACATGCACAGTTTCGGTTCAAAACCGAAATAATGCATATGGCAAAAACCGAAATAAAGCATACATGCACAGTTTCGGTTCAAAACCGAAATAATGCATATGGCAAAAACCGAAATAAAGCATACATGCACAGTTTCGGTTCAAAACCGAAATAATGCATATGGCAAAAACCGAAATAAAGCATACATGCACAGTTTCGGTTCAAAACCGAAATAATGCATATGGCAAAAACCGAAATAAAGCATACATGCACAGTTTCGGTTCAAAACCGAAATAATGCATATGGCAAAAACCGAAATAAAGCATACATGCACAGTTTCGGTTCAAAACCGAAATAATGCATATGGCAAAAACCGAAATAAAGCATACATGCACAGTTTCGGTTCAAAACCGAAATAATGCATATATGCACAGTTTCGGTTGAAACCGAAATAATGTCTAAATGCACAGTTTCCATATGCACAACTTCAGGGTGCCGCAGTGGGGACCTCCCTCTTCCTCTACTACAATCACCGGATTGCCAGTTGAATACTTTCAGACCTGAAACGCCGGTGCCCAATAGAATGACATAGCCAAGCCAGTGGAGCCGCTGTATTTTGATTCGCCGCACTATGTCCATTTCGTTGTAAAGCTCATCGCTCCATCGTCTGCGGTACTCGCCGTCGCCAATGCGAAGAGGCCTTTAAATCTTCCGTAAGAACTCGAATACTCCAAAAGCAGCCTTATCGATTGTTGTTATTGTTTAAGTTTCTGCGCCATACACCAGCTCGGGCATGATGATTGACTTATAGACTGTGGTTTTTGTACGTTGAGAAAGAACTTTTCTCCCGAATTGCCTATTCAGTCCAAAGTAGCACTTGTTGGCTAGAGTGGTTCTGTGTTGGATTTCGATGCCGACATTATTTTCGTTGTTATGATGGTTCCCAAAAAATCGAAACTCTTTACTTTCTTGAAATTACTGTTTGTTTGATGACAGGAGATACTTCGGCTTGTCCTCGTTGATCACCAGACCTAATCGCTTTGCTTTGTTATCCAACTTGGAAAAGGTAAAACAGACTTCGAGGTTTTTGTTACCGGTGATGTCGATGTCATCGGCATACGCCAGTAATTAAACGCCTTCGTAAAAAATTTTACCTGAGTGGTCCAGTTCTGCAGCTCTTATTATCTTAACATTTGCATCATGTGATCATAAATGCCTTTCTGCTCACGCTTTAACTTGGGAATGTTTGATTGGGCATATAATAGGACATCACAATAATAATAATCATATCCTCATAATATTATACAAAAAAACCTGAAGGAGCTCATCTAATTTAGCAAAAAAAGTTTATGGAAATTTCGGGTGTGTTAGGTAGAAGTGTATTTCACTAAGGTAGAATCTTAGACATTTTCAGGCACGCACATTTCCTTACACGCAATATACGTAGTAGGCTATTGTTATACGCTTACATAGTCGCAACACAATAACAACAAAGTAGCATGCCCATCCGGCAAATATTTATTTAATACATTTTGATAAACTGCACATTCTGCACATTCAGCAATTCCAGCGTGAGAACGATCGCAAAGATTTTCGTTTATATTTTAAATCTGCAGCGTAAGCGTCTGGCTCCTTCTTGAAAGAATGAGGCTTAACCTAAAAACATGTGATGAATAAAGTTCAGTGCATTTAAAGATTAAATCAAGAACGTTGTCACTTCATGGCGATCCTGCCAGTGACATGAACAGTGAAAAGAAAAATATATAAATATGTGATTGAAAGTCGGACATAATATATTGTAACAAAGTGAAGTTTCTGCTAGTACTAGCATCAACGTCACAAACGAACAATCAAGATGACAATCATCATCTACGGAATCAATGTGTTGTATGTGTAAAACGGTATCCATATAGGCATACTGTACTCACGCGCAGAAATAAACGTATTGCATGTTTGAAACTGCGTCAACATATATTAGCGCTGAAACCAACGTGTTGGGTCTATAAATGTCAAAGTCGCTACAAGAAACACTCAAAGATCCTGCTTCGGGACCACAGCCGTTGTCCATTCTAGAATACAGGACAAGGCAATGGTCACAACAAATTAAAGAGCAACAGCAACAACGACAACAAGAAAAGAAAACGGCAATACCGATCGTGCGTCCGCCTAGAAGAAGAGGTGGAATAAGGAATAAAGAGCTACGGCGGGCGCATCTAAAAGAAGAAGTCCAAAGGAAACACATCCAGAAGAGCTGAAGGAGATCTTTAAGGAGTTGCTAGAACTGGAAAAGGCATTGGCAAGGAGTGCTGAATAAGCACCCTACGTAAAAAAAATTTCTCTTGCAACCGTTGCGAAAACGCAGTTTGCAAGGAAATCAAACATGTAATTCAGTCTCCCACATAGGGACGATAGGTATTACAAATGAAATTATTGTAAATAACTTACCTTTAAAATTTTTTAGAAAATTTTTAATAAAAGGTAACTAAAAAGATAGATTTGTGTCAAAACGTTATGTGTAGAGACTTAAATAAATTTAAAATACTTGTATTTTCAAGAGAAAAGAAGAATATAATAATTCAAGAAGCAACAAGGCCATATACTAAAACGTATACTTTTAAAATTCCATTGTGCAAGGAAGGACAAGATGTAGGTCAGTACATATTTAGAGAAATTAGGAAAATAGTCTAAGCGTTAGAGAACATAAACTTAAACTGCATAGACGCATATGTAAGTGCGGAGGAAGACAGTACATTGTTTGTTAGAGATATAGGAAATTAGATTAAAAAAAAATTATCCCTTTGCTTCAGGAAAATATAATGGGGAAGACAGAATCAAAAGTCGCCGATAACAACGGCAACATTGTATATGAAATCGAAATAATAGAAACGCCAAAAGGCAACTAACATTTTGCTAATTATTCTTTTAACAATTGTTCTGACAAAATCTGCCTACGATCTATACCAATGGCATAAAGGCGGTATAGAGAAAAAATAACTAAAAAGAGTCGCTTCGATTGAACAGATATAATGAGTCCATGTTGAAAAAATTTAAATACAGAAAAATATCTTTTTAACAAGTGCCTCACCCCAAATCGTTCAATACGTAGAAATACTGTATTAAAACATCTAAATATGTTGCATAACAGCATAGAAAACATTATATGCATAATTAACGCCTATAACAGTCGTTTTACGCCAAGGCATCAAAAACTAGTCAACGAAACATTTAACGATCTCAAAGAGAAATTAATAAAAACTCTTTTAAAATTTGGTATAGATCAAAATATTTCAATTCAGCTAGAAAAACAAATTGAAATAGATTTGGGTTCAATACCGCAGCTAGACGACAGTAGTAGTAAAGACTCAGATAGCAACATAGACAATACTAAAGAAAGTAAAAAGATTGAGGACACCAACACAATGCCGCAGACAGCCGTAGAGTTTCTTAGTAATGCCGCGCGACTCATACCAGAGTTTGACGGTAAAGCAGAAAATCTGTGCAGTTTCTTGGACGCGTTGGAACTGGTGCAACTAATTAAGGAAGACAAGGAGACCATAGCGATAACCTTGATAAAGTCCAAGCTAAAATGGACGGCTAGAAACCTTATAAGTAACGAAAGCACAATAGATCAAATAATAAACAAACTGAAAATAGCAGTGAAATGCGAATCATTAGAATGCATTAGAAAATATATATATTAGTGATGGCTTAGGAACAGAATTGGCCAATAAATACAGCACAGAAGCAGCGGTCAAGGCGATGACCAAAAACTGCAATTCAGAAATAAGCGGAATAGGCCAAGGAATAATATCATCAATAGGAATGACATCTTTAGAATTTCAAGTAGAAAATATACTTATACCACATACATTTCAAATTGTAAATGAAGATTTCCCTATCTATACGATGATATATTAGGCTTAGATTTCTTAAAGACATTCAATTGTTTTTTAAATTTCCTTAAAGGAAATGACTATCTCATAATACGTCCGGGCAATCACAAACAAATACCTATACGAGTTTATGCGGATCACAAAGAAAATTCAATAATAATTCCAGCCAGGTCAGAAGTAATTAGAAAATTAAACACAAAAACAAATAACAGCCTCCGACTAGCAATCGCTGAGTTCGGTTCGATTTTCTGTTGTGCTTTTCTTTCTGCTTATCATTGTGCTTATCCACACTCTCGAGTAACCGGGTGGTGTTTTCAGTTTACAATTTTTGGTATTTTTTCTTGCGCAAGTCTCGGGAAAACATTTACTAGCGTGTAGAAGGTGAAAAGTAGAACGTCATGGCTCCCGGGCCCCCCAACTTAGGGGACAACCGGTTAGCTATATTTGCAACCAGCCCCGAAAAGAAAAAAAACGTGTTGCGAGTCAATCCCAGGTTTGTGGTAGTTGCCCAATCCCAGGTTTGTGGTAGTTGCTTCTATTGATGACAAAAAACCTATTTCAGAATTCTCCTGTTTTGCTGTGCAGCGTTCGCTGCATCTCATTAGCAAACAAGTAATTTACATAACCGAACTCTGCGATGGTAATTTGTTGTTACTTGCACAAGATAAAACGGTAGCTGACAAATTTCTATCAGCCAAGGAGCTTTTTGGGCATTGTAAAATCAAATGCACTCTGCACAACACACTTAACTTC
This sequence comes from Rhagoletis zephyria, assembly GCF_001687245.7. Lineage (NCBI taxonomy): Eukaryota > Metazoa > Arthropoda > Insecta > Diptera > Tephritidae > Rhagoletis > Rhagoletis zephyria. The sequence continues at coordinate 158,992 of NW_016157549.1, forward strand.
ACCAAAGGCACAATATATGCTCCATATCTAAACAAAGTCCCTTAAGAGGAAATCGTCCAAGAATTGAGATCCCAAGGTGTGGTTTCGGCATTCAAATTCCCCAAATTTAGTGAAGGTAATCCCCATCCCAGCGGGGTGATTCTCCTCTCCTTTGACCTTTACCATCTTCCGGACAAACAAGACATTTCATGGCATTCTGTGAAAGTGAGGGAATATATTGCAAATCCCATGCGCTGTAAAAACTGCCAGTTATTGGGACATACTGCTAAGCGATGCAATAATGATGTAGCATACGTTAACGTGGTACCTCTCTCCCCAAAAGATTGCATTCGCACCCATTGCGCAAACTGTGCTGAAAAACATCCCGCATCCTCCAAAGACTGCACTAAATTTATACAACAAAAGGAAATACTAAAAATCAAAACAACAAAAAAATGTTCAATGCGAGAAGCAAGGCAAATACATAAGTCGCAAACTGGTTCTTCTATCCCACATGGAACCTACGCTTCGGAACTAGCAAGCCCTAAAACAACTTTACAAACCTTACTAAACACACACCAACAGCTACAACAATACCTTCAGGAGACAAACCCACCACAATCACACCCAAATTGGCCTTCTCAAGATCACAACTCTTGAATGTAACTACTGATAATGTACACAGCCTCCATACAGATCATTCATCTAAACTCACCACTGCGACCGAATCCACTTCTCCCATTCAATTTTATTACTCTTTTAACCCTCTCTTAAACTGGCTTCCAGCAAACAATATTCAAAACAACAAATCCAATAATGTAGTCAACACATGTACTTCTTCAAGCGATAATACAGACCTAAGACCAAGCAATCAAGACGAATATGACATGAAAGATGAAGACATATGAAATCTCTCTCTTAGTTAAAACCAAAGCAACTGCCCTTTTCTCTTCCGCTCAGTATGAAAATACTACCGTGGAATATGAAAGGTTACACCAATAACTTCATCGAACTCCAACTACTAATAAAAGACATAAACCCTGACATTATATGTATACAAAAAACACATTTTTCCTATAAATACAACAAAACATTCCAACCCAAAGGATACACAGACTATTTTGATAATCTACCTATAAATAAATCAGCCAAACAGGACATTGCAGTACTCATAAGAAAACAAATCCCCCATAAAAAATTATACCAATCAGTGCAACAATTGCTACAATTGGAATTGAAGTAGCTTGTGAATTTTCGATCACAGTCATCAACGCGTAGGGTCTGATTATGCATACTTTGCATAACTTCGCACAACCATTTGTACCAGTCCAATAAAAATGTAACTTAAGAAAATGTGAAGTAAAATCTAAGCTCAACAGATCGCTAAGTTTTTAAAAGTTCTGCTAATTTCTGAGTAATGGAATACATACAAATTAGATACAAAGTATACGATAATACAGTTTGAAGTTTATGCGAAGTTGTGCGAAGTTATGCGAAGTATGCATAATCAGACCAAAACATCCCTCCCCACCAAAACTTTTCAACAACCGACTTGTGTTCGATTAGCCACAACTTAGCTTTACCAGTTCTGCTCGTGGGAGATTTCAATGCGTGGAGCCCATTATTGGGCTCGGACGTAGCAAACGAAAGGGGTAAAATAATTGAAGACTATATTTTGTGTCAAAGCAACATCGCAAAAAAATATGGAAAAGGTTTTTTTAACAGCGGTCGTCCCGCGGCAGGCAATGGCAAACCTCCGAGTGTATTTCTGCCATGAAAAACAGCTTCTCATAAAAATACAATCGCCGTTCGGAGTCGGCGTAAAACTGTAGGTCCCTCCCCTTTGTGTGACAACACACCACAAATTGGAGGAGAAGCTCGGTCAAACACTTACATATGTGTAAGCGCCAATCTATTATTATCAGGGAACGGATTTTTAGGACCTGAAAACCTATAAAAAAGGCAAAATAAAGTAACGAAATAGGCTGGAAAAGGCAAAATAAAATAGCGAAAAAGGCAGGAAAAGGCACTAGGTATTGGGAAAAAGGCAAAAAAAGGCAAAACAAAATAGCGAAAAAGGCAGGAAAAGGCAAAAAAAAGGTATTGCAAAAAAAGCAAAATAAGGCACTAAAAAAAGACAGAAAATACGAAGAACAATCAAAAAATATATTTATTTTAGAAATGTTTATATTAAAAGTAAAAAGAGAAAAACTATGAACTAGTTTCATTATATGAAAAATTTTTACTTTTAATCTTTGACTATTTTATCCTTTCGAGTTTCTAATTCATAAAACTTTAATCTGTATAGTTGTAGTAACATTAAACCACAAGATGCATTTTGAAGTTTTCTGGCAGCATTTTCATTCGATTTTCGCGAAGAAAAGCCTTGAATTTACTAAATGTGCGCTCGACGTAGGTTGATACAAGTGGGGCCCAATTTAAATATGGAACGTTTGAAACGTTCATATTATCAAGAATAAGGGCATTTTCCTCGCCCGTTACAATTTTATCCACACCCCTTATTGTCTCCAAGCCTACGTTTGCTGAGAAAACGGCTTTGAATTTTTTCAACACCAATTTGGCAAGAGGTCCCTGCGCTTCTATAAGCCGCATGGGCATGAGTATATTTTTTAATCTAAAAAAAAAAAATTGTAAATGCTATAATCACTTTTTTAAAGGTAGAAAAGGCAAAAAACGGCAAAAATCTTAAAAAAGGCAACATCAAATGTGTATATATGGAATCAGGGAAAGCTAAATCGTGGACATTCTTAATCGAATATACTCTATCTCTTTAGCAGAAAAAAAGGCAATTTCCATAAAATCCGTTCCCGGATTATTATTATTATTATGTAAGAATACAAAGACAAATTACTTATCAGAAGCATTGTTTTTACACACTGAAAAAAGTAACAAAAACTCTCAAAAAAGCAATATCGCTACTGCGAAATAATGGTTTGAAAAACCGCATAAATTCAAATCCGCATAAAAAAAAATCCGCATAAAAAGAGCCTAAGTGTATATAACATAACAGTTTTGCCTTCACTAAATGCTTTTGAGATATAGGATGTTAATTCATTAATTTATTAATGTTAATTTATTTATGTATATATTCTCATGCACAGAAGAATAGATGCGTGATATTTTGACCAGTTTTATCTACTCGGTAGGCACATATTCGCATACATATCTATGTAGGTATAATTTTTTTAATGTTCAATAATTTCTTATAAAATTTCAACTTATACACTTAGGTCTATTTTATGCGGTTCTTTTTTATGCGGATTTGAATTTATGCGTTTTTTCGAACACTTTTTTCGCTGTAGCGATTGTGCTTTTTTGAGAGCTTTTTTTACTTTTTTTCAATGTGTAAGGGGCGGCTAAGTAACTATGTTACATATGTATAAATGAGAATATAATATTTATAAAAATCATTACTTTGTCTTTCATTTCATAAATGAGTAGTACATTAGCATTTTCAAATGAATATTCCTGGTTTAGTCCCCATACATATGTATGTATGTAGTATAATAAAAACTACTATAATAATAGTAATCCCAACTGTTTTTACCCCCCATACCCGCCCATCCGCACGAGGGGCGCAGTCCGCATGACGTACGGAACAAGTATTTATTTTCAATGTTTGCGCCGAGTCACGATAGGCAGGAGTTTGTTAAGTGTCGAGATCTAAAATTGTTCAGTTACAGAACTAAATTCATCAGCCGATTTTATGTCTTTATTTTAATGACTCATTTATTGTGAGAGGACAGTATTGATTTCTTAATGCTGAAAAGCGGATCTGATATATCAAACGTGCTGGAATGAGAGTAAAAATCCTGGCATAAGCAACGGAGTGGGTCGTGCAATTCAAAATTAGTTTTACAAGCTTTCAGAAATAGGGGGCAAAAGTGTCTTGATACCCGGGAGGGAACATTAAGGCTAACTTCGCCAAGAAGAAGCGGACTTGAAATTGAGCCTGTNTGGGCCGGTTACTCAAAGTCTGTTTAGGCGTTTAATCAGAAGTTAATCGAAACTGTTTGAAAAAGTGTTTTCTGAATGTCCGGTTAGGGCACATCTGTCGGTAAACGTCCGTTTAAGTTTATCGGAGGATGACCTGCCGTTTAACTGCTAATCAGAACCAAAAGTGACAGCTGACTGGAGTGATATTAAACATATGTGGTTTTGTGTGCATTTCTAAAAATATTGTTTTGTGTAATTTTTCAAAATAATGGAACGACTCGAGTATATATCTAACCTATCTGGGCTCCCTAGGCGGCGTTTTATAAAACCTCGAACGTATGGGTGGAAAATAAATTTTTTTGAAATATTCGACGACTATACCTTCGTTCGCAGATTTCGCCTGTCTAAAAAAAGTGTTTTCTTCATTTTTGGTAAAATAAAAGAAAAAATTCGAAATCGTACTGAAAGGTCTGTAAAAATATATATGATAAAGCTTCATTCTTATTATTAATTTAATACATTTTGCAGAAACCACGCCCTAAGACCTGCGGAAATGGTATTTCTGGCATTGCGCTTCTACGCATCTGGGAGCTTCTTAGTAACCGTTGGCGATTTCTGTGGAGTCAGTACGGCCACTGCAAGCCGTATAGTTAAAAACGTGTCATATGCTATTGCGAGACTTTCCAAGGAATTCATTAAAATGCCTAAAAGCAGAAATGAAATTGAAAATGCAAATCGTGCATTTTATGGAATAGCAAAATTTCCGAAAGTTGTCGGATGTATCGACTGCACACATGTCAGAATTCAGTCGCCTGGTGGGGAAAATGCTGAAGTATTCAGAAATCGAAAAGGTTTCTTTTCTTTTAACGTACAACCTGTCTGCCACACAAATTTAGAAATAGCTGACCTCGTATGTAGGTGGCCTGGTTCTGCGCATGACAGCAACATATTCAATAATAGTCGGCTGAAGCATCGTTTGGAGCAGAATGAGTTTAAAGACTGTTTTTTATTGGGGGACAGTGGATATGGTGTCAGTAAATATATGATGACACCACTCTCACATCCAACCACTGCTGCAGAGCGGTTGTACAATGAGTCGCAAATACGTACTAGAAACTGTATAGAAAGATGTTTTGGCGTATGGAAGCGTCGATTTCCAGTGCTATCAATTGGAATAAGACTTTCTCAGGACACGACCATGGCGGTTATTATCGCCTGTGGAATTTTGCATAATATAGCTCGGCAGAACAAAGATGCAGACCCGCCTGAAGAAGAACACTGTAACGTTGGAGATCCCAATGAAAATTTAATGGAGGCGTATGATCCTATACCCGAAACACAGGGCGGTGCTTTTATGAGGTCGAGCTTAATAAGAGATTATTTTGGAAGGTCAGTTTACATGTCACGTCATTCAGTTAGGATTAAAAAAAATTGTTGGCTTTATTTCAGATTATAATGATATATATGTTGGAACCATTATCCGCAATCTGTAATTGGGAACGCTAAATCTGCATGTTTCAATAATAAAAGGTTTGCTCAGAAAATAATTTTCTCGCTCCCTGTTGACAAAATAGGCTCCCTTAGCAAGGCACTGTGTGTGGTGCGTGTAAGAGTGCAACCTTTCGTAAGGGAGTGTCAAATCTCTAATTCCACTAGTGAGTAAACTTTTCATAATTGTATCATGGGGTCGAAGCACATTTGCCCATCGGTATTAACTAATCCTCGATTGTATTTGTCTAACAACAATAAAAAAAACTCCGCAAGTGTGAATACCTACATCGATAACAGTGCAGTATTCGGTTTCCAGACTCTCCTAATAAACCGAAGCATACATAAGTGAGGACAACCATGGAGTCCAATACTCACGCCATCTATAAAATTGTAGCATTTTGTAAAGTATGCTAACATGTAAACTGAATTTAAATTCGTTCAGGTAAAATAAAACCTACATATTTATTAAGTCCCGAAATCATAGACTTTTAAAATAGTTTTACAGATAGACGACCAGTTGGCAACGTTAACGATTCAACCGACCGAGTACGCAAAGCAATAGGAACGCGGATAACATAAGTAGGTATGCGGATTTGTTGTTGCCTAATAATGGTGAATGCGGCAGTTGTGCCTGAAGCGCCAGTGGTTTCTCCACAAAAATGCCTACCACAAACTAAGTAAGGACTAGTTACCAAACTGCTCTCGACATGATGCCACTACGTTCACGATCCCAGGCCCATTAAATGTTAGGACTTTTCGGTACAACGGTGTATGCGGTATGTGTTTAGATGTGCCTAGGGTTTCATAGTGCGGTATGATTTTCGTATCGCTTTGGATTCAAACAAATATATTTTTATATAATTAATTTTTTCAATCTCATAGCTGTGCGAATTTGTAATATTTAAAGAGTGCCTGAAGCGCTTTTGCCGGCAGAACTACGATGATGCTTTTAAATCGTTGCTCCTAGCAAACACTGGAACACACGTTTAGAAGCGAGCTGTACAGGAGGTTGTAAATGGTGACATCGGAAATCGGGACAATTTATAATTGAACGTGTGAATAAGGATATCATGGACTCCTATATAAACACACACAACATACCCAAAGCAACACGCAATACAGTAAGATTAATGCTTAAAAAAATATCAAAATATGTATATACATACATACGTAAATATTCGTATAGATTCATAACTTACTGATTTATTTTTCCTTTTAGAAAACCGTAGACCTTTGGTTGCGGATATCTTTGCTCTATCTATACGGTGATTGGGATGGCAGCCATCGCTATAGCGTGACCTCAGCGTATTCGATATAACAAATAATAGTTGGATAGTGATTTTCGAACAAGTCGAGCTTTTTAATGAACGTACTCCATTTTCCAGTCACCAAATGTTCTTTCGTGTCCTAAAATATTGTTCATAGTTATTATCAAACGGAGGAAACAAGAAATTGTATTCGTTTTTAATTTAACTAAATATTAGTGGAACTAGAATGGTGGCAAAAATTTAAAATGCATCTCTAAAAAGAAATACCTGTATTTTGATTAAATCTTGATTTGCCAGATATTTTGTAAAAAGATTCTTTAAAAATAACATTTATTAAAACACAGTTGGTAAAAGTTCAATATATTATTAATAAAGTTTTTATTAATATGTTAATAAATTCATATATACAGTGGCGCTTACGTAAATAGCACACTTTTATTTATTACAATATTCACAATGTTTTACGTTACCCATTTGTTTCGTTTATTTTTCATAAAAATATAGTAGATTATATTTTATTAACCACATACATAAGTCAAAGTTTTAAACTTTGTGCACAATTCACAAAGATTAAACAAATTTCAAAAAAAAATTTAATAAAAATTTTCATCTTTTATCCGAATAGCAAAGGGTACTTCATAATCTGCTCCGACAGTAAGTCTACGTTAAACCAAAGAACGTAGATAACAAGAAGGGACAACTCGTTATAATTGTAGCGAAAGTTAGCAACAGGGGCGTGCCTTCTCTTTTGCCCTAGTACGTGTTTTGATTGGATAAAAAGGGAAGGCATGCCCCTGTTGCGCACTTTCGCTACAATTATAACGAGTTGTCCCTTCTTGTTATCTACGTTCTTTGGTTAAACGCAGTTCGGAATGTAAACAACTACGACAATACTATTTCGGAAATAAGAAGTATATGCATAAAAAACTGTAACAAAATCAGGCTCATGTGGGTTCCCGGACACAGAGGTATAAAAGGTAATGAATTCGCTGACAGTGACGCATTGGACACACACTCAACGCCTTGTATAACACATCACACTGCAAACAACAACGATATTCTCAAGGCCATAAGCAAACTACTAAATGCTCAAAGAGATATAAAGTGGCGTAACCATACTCATAGATACGCCCTGCTTAATCCACAAGCCGAAAGATCGGTATTTCCAGCCTTACTCACGCGGAAGGAAACCACAATACTCACTCGTCTGCGTTTGGATCACGCACGGCTTACACACGAGCACTTGCTGCGGGGTTTAGGACCCCCAGGTTGCCCTCTTTGCAGCAGCACATTATCCATAGATCATGTAGTAGATAACTGTAGTCAATTAGATTTTTTTAGAGGAAAATTGTTCGGCTCTACTGCACCAAGCTCCCTCTTATATATATTTAGCGTTGAAAATATTTCAAAATTTATAGATTTTTTTAATTCTTTTAATTTACTCCACCAGATATGAATGTATCCTGAGAAGCTTCCGATATTGTATAACGATGTAATCATTTAATCAAATAGTTATGTTTACATATAAGTTTATAACTCTCAACAGTTTGGCAAACGAGTCGAAGGCCCTAGCAGCTAGTACTCCTTTAGTATTTAAGTGTAATCATTGTATTATTATGCCTAAATTTAATAAATAAATAAAAACAAATGAACCTGAAATATTTATACCAAACCAAGAAATTACTCCAGGAGTAATAATCAGCAACACAATTACAAATTCACAACGTCTGTTAGTCCGAATACTAAACATAACAAATGAAAATATCACAATAAACAACCAAAACATTTTCTATGAAAAACTGTCCGACTAGGATATCCACGAAATATACCAAAGTAACTCAAGTAGTAGAAAAAAGTGGTATTAGAAAAACGCTCAATGAATTTTCGCAAAGATCATAAAAAGATATTAACTCAATTATGTTCAGAATATAGCGAGATATTTGGCATCGATTCAGAGTCAATAACAGCAAATAGTTTTTATAAGCAGCAAATACAACTTACAGATCCTACTCCCGTGTACATAAAAAATTATAGAATCCCGCACGCCCACAAATTAGAGGTAGAAAAACGAGTGAAAAAATTGGTAGAAGATAATATAGTCGAACCCGCTACATCAGCGTACAATAGTCCTTTACTTTTAGTTCCAAAAGAGTCACTGCCAAATTCAAGTGAAGAACGATGGAGGTTAGTCATTGACTACCGCCAAATTAACAAAAAACTAGTTGCAGATAAATTCCCTTTACCAAGAATTGATGATATTCATGACCAACTTGGAGGAGCAACATATTTTTCATGCTTAGATCTCATGTCAGGTTTCCATCAAATAGAATTAGATGAAAATTCCAGAGATATTTAGGGAGTTCACAAGGTGTTGTATACTGTCGTACTGTTGTATNATGACCAACTTGGAGGAGCAACATATTTTTCATGCTTAGATCTCATGTCAGGTTTCCATCAAATAGAATTAGATGAAAATTCCAGAGATATTTAGGGAGTTCACAAGGTGTTGTATACTGTCGTACTGTTGTATGTCATAAACTTTAAACGGCTAAAAGTATATTTAGGGAATTCGCAGGCTAACATAAAAGTTTTATTATGAAATTGCACACAATTAAAAAATAGTTGGTGGTGATTTCAAGTCCTCTAATCATTTATTTAGCCGTTAAAAACTTTACAACATACAACAATACGACAAGTACGACGCCTTGTGAACCACACAATTACTTAATTTTCCACAAATAGTGGCACCAAAATAACACCAAATTCTTTCCAAAGAATGATGACCTATGCATTTGCTGGCTTATCACCAGCACAAGCCTTTATCTATATGGACGATTTAGTCGTTTTAGGATACTCTGAAAAGCACATGATTCAAAATCTAACCGATGTATTTGTTTTGTGTAGACAACACAACTTAAAACTCAGCCCAGAGAAGTGCACATATCTTTATCTTTATAATTAAAAAAGTTCCACGACAATCTAATCACTGGTGGACCCAGTGGTGTCCCGAGAACTAATGCAAAAATAAAACGTTATTACTATTGGCGATACCTGACTAAAGACATAAAAATATATATAAAGTCATGTGAGAATTGCCAAAAAGCAAAAATAACAAGACACATCAAACCACCCGCAGTAATAACACCAACACCAAATGCTGCGTTTGGAGTAATGTTTGTTGACACGGTTGGAGCTCTGCCTAAATCGCAGAGCGGTAACGAATACGCTGTTACAATTATTTGCGAACTAACCAAATACTTGATAACAGTTCCAGTTCCGAAAAAGGACGCAAAGACAATAGCAAAAGCAATTGTAGATTCCTTGATCTTAGTCTATGGCCCTATGAAGACACTCATAACGGACATGGGCACAGAATACAGGAATGAAATTTTAAATGAGATTTGCGAGCTATTCAAAATACAAAAAATTACATCCACCGCTTATCATTGTCAAGCACTAGGTACAGTAGAGCGTAGCCACCGCACTTTAAATGAGTACTTTGGCTCATATATTTCAGTGAAAAAGACGATTGGAACGAATGGTTGCGAAATTTTCAGTAACACACAACTACCGCCGCTGATAAAAAAGAACCGATATATAATATAGATAACTACGCGAAAGAAATAAAATTTAGATTACAGATAGCGTGGGAAAGGGAAGACTTTTGTTACAGCAACAAAAAGAAAACGCAAAGAAATTAGTAGATATGAATTCAATAGATTATCAAATAAATATAGGAGATAAGGTAATTATTACAAAAGAAACAGGACATAAGTTAGAAAATAAATATATAGGACCATAGAGTGTCATAGAAATAGACGTTAGGAATAACTATACAATAGAAGACAAAAATAAGAAAAGCCTTAGAGTACATAAAAGTAGATTAAAACTATTTAGCGCATAATTGTTCGCCAAATGAATGAATATCACTTTTTGAAAATACAGCTTGTCCTTTTCTCTAAAACATTTTTTATTATATAATCAGAATTTTAACTATTTTGTGTAAATAGAGATTTCAAAGACATATAATTATAATAAATTCAAAAAACAAAAAACCAAAAAAAAAATTAAATAAAGGTAATATTAAAATTTTGAAATTTTTATCATTTAGAATAATCTCATATATTATATGTATCTAAGCGTGATCACAACTGCAGTGTGCTCCCGCTTCCAAACGGGGAAGGTGTTATACGCTTACATAGTTGCAACATTAGTGGCGGACCTAGGTAGGGGAAATTGGGGAAATCCCCNATCTCATATATTATATGTATCTAAGCGTGATCACAACTGCAGTGTGCTCCCGCTTCCAACGGGGGGGTTATACGCTTACATAGTTGCAACATTAGTGGCGGACCTAGGTAGGGGAAATTGGGGAAATCCCCTCCCCCCCCCCCCAAGACTGTGTAACATGTATTTTCATAATATTCAACTGAATATCGTGACATATCATTACAAGAATATATAATTGGGCAATTCACAAGGTGTCGTATTTGTCGTGTTTGTCGTGAAGTCATGATATTTCATGACAGTTGTAAAAATGTTGTTATTGTTTTGTGAAGAAAAATAACACATGACGATACAACTCTGCAACCTATGTTTATTCGGTGTTATGTGAGGTTAAGTGCTGAGATATAATAAATAATCGTAACAGGTGTTCACANGTTTAAATATTATGACAGGTTCAGAAAACAACGAAAATTCCAAAATTTTGAATTCTTATTTATAGGATAATTTCCAAAATTTAAAAAACTATCGAAATCTGGGAGATTCTAGAAATTTTGGTGAAATGAGAATTTTTTGAAATGTACAAATTTATTGAGATTTTAGAAATGTTTATATTATCCAAAATTTTGTGAATTTTATTTATCCTAAAATCCATCATAAATGTAAAAATGTGAAACATCACAAATTGTCGAAAAATTGTTATGTTCATGGTACTTGTGTGTAAAAAACAGAAAATTCTTAGAATTCTAAAACATATTAACATTTTTGAAAAATTCCAAAATTGTTCCACTTTTCAGAACTTTTTCAAAATTTAGTATCAATACAACAAAGTTTGAGAATTTAAAATTTTTTGAAAATTTTGAAAACATCAACGTCCAAAAATTTTTTTGAATCTTCGAGAATTACGAAAATTTTTTAAATTTTCAAAAACGACGAAATATGAAAATGTTTCAACATTCGAAAACTTTTATTTTCGTTTGACAAATTTTCTATATTCGACACCTTTACTTAGAAAAAATTTGTTAGAATTCCTACAATTCTCAAAATCTTTTAAAAATAAAAACTTTTTAAAAATCTAGTATTTACACAGGATAGTACGCCACCATTACCTTTGTTGAAGAGATTCTATAATGTTGAGTTAACTGAGACTGAATGCTGGTTTGATTCCATCGCTGAGACCGGACTCACACATTGTCAAATCTTCACCGATGGCTCCATAACTGACTCTGGGTCAAGGTATTGGGTCTTTTTCGAGGTTAATGGAGATAAGCTTCACCTTTCTGTCGGGGAATATGCTTCGGTCTTCCAGGCTGAGGTAATTGCAGTACTCAAAGCTATGGACTACGTGGTGGAACATAGGTGGAGGCGAAAGAGTTTACGTGAGTGCAGTGACAACCAAGCTGCACTTAAGGCATTGATCAGCCCTCTATTTAAGTACTTCCAAACTAGTTCGTCAACCACAAGTCTCGACTAAAATATGATGGCGAACATAACGAGGTGGTTTTACTCTGGGTGCCAGGTCACTATGGAGTACCTGGTTATCAGACATCTGATCATTTGGCCAGAGTTGGCTCAGACCAGGCATTCCTCGGTCCGCAAACAGTTTTAGCACTCCGACCTTCGGCAAACAAGTCCATTTGCCCATCTTTCCTTGAAGAAGGTGAAACACTTTTTGTGCTTCTTGCTTGCGTGGTTATTTCGTCATAAATTTTTGTAAACTGGTTCTTTTCTCTATTGTCAGTTTCTGAAAAGTTCGGCGTAGAAAGCTTAGCCGTTTTGATGTTTTAAGTTTTGTGGTTTAAAAATGTGATAAATATTTTTCGCCTCACTTTAAAACTCGGAGCAATAAAAATAAAAATGATGCCAATAACACAAATAAACTATTTTACATGTACTCCACGTGCAAAGTCATGAGTGAGCCGAACATTTTATGAGTTTATGGTGAAGCTAATGTAAATAACGCTAGCGCTCGCAGTGCTCTTAAAAATATAACTCTTCCGAGCGAGAGAGTATTTTGATGTATTTACGAGCTCTATTTTAAAAAACCTACAAGTGTGTAATCACATTATTTAATAAACAGAACACAAGAAAACATTTTACTTTTATTTTGGCCACTCTGAGTTTAGTTTTTGAATTCACCCGCGATGCAAATATACATTGTTAGATCTAATTTTCACATTGAATTGTTTTACGAGGTTTGGGAATATTTAGAAATGTATCAGCAGGGGGTCCACGGAAACCAGTAAATTTTTTAAAGGGGTCTACCAGAAAAAAAAGTTTGGGAACCTCTGGCTTAAGTCAAGAACGTTGTCACTTCACTATGGCGACCCCAAATTAAATTGTTTTTGATTAAAAGTCAACTGTTTCATAATGTTAGGGAATGGTATATTTTTACGTTACGGTTCTTATTATTTTTTCATTTCTATGAGTAGTTTTTTTATTATTTTTTCATTTGTATGAGCAGTTTTTTATTATTTTTTTTTTTTTCATTGCGTAATTTGTATACAAACTCTTCGTTGATAACATGATCACTTCGTTTGAAGAGATGTTGTAAACTCTTTTTTCACTTGAACTGTTCGGCTTTTGGATAAGTGGAAACATTTAGAAAAATTTTTCTAGTGAAGCTTTTCCAAACACTATTCGTTTGGAACCAATTATGTAAGTTTTCATTTAATTTCGATATTTTAAGTCTTTACTTTTAGATAGGTGATAATCCTATTGAAAATATTTCCAAATCAAGATTTCTAAAATACCTTTCGTTTAGTTCCCATATTGTCACATTTCATTTATTTTATCAATTTACTGAGTTAAATTTTCTAACAGGTGGGAACCCTCCTCAAACATATTTTCTGCTGTAAGTCTTCCTAAAACTTTTTAGTTTGATACCCTCATGGCTAAATTTCATTTATATAATTACTTCAACTAAATTATAATTTTCAAAAAGCTGGCGACCCTCAAAATTATTTCCAATAGTCATCTTTCTCAAACCTCTTTAAAATTATACCTTTATTGTAATGTGGTTTATTTTATCAATTAAATTTAGTAACATTTTCAAACAGGTGGCAACCCTGCACAAACATATTTTCGGCTGTAAGCCTTCTTAAAAATATAAAGTTTAATACCCACATTGCAATATTTATCTTATCAATTTAACTGAGCTAAATCTTTTAAATAGTTGGCAATTCTCAAAAATGTTTCCAGAAGTTTTCTCTCTTAGACCCCTTTAATATAATATCTATGTTGCAATATATCATTTATTTGGTGAATTATATTTAGATATTCGCACTGCAATATTTCATTTATTTCATCAAATTAATTGAGTTAAAATTGTCCAATAGGCGCTAACCCTCCCAAAAATATTTCCAACAGATATCTTTCTCAACCCTCTTAGTGTGATACACATATTCTAATATATACTTTATTTGATCAATTTAACATTGCAATATTTTATATATTTCATCAAACCATGCAATATTTCATTTATTTCATCAGTTTGACTGAGTTTAAATTTTGAAGTAGGTGGTAGCCCTCCTAAAAAATATTTCCAACAGTTATCTTTCTTAAGCTTCTTTAATTTGATATCCACATTATCATATTTCATTTATTTTATCAATTTAACTTAATTCAAATTTGTAAATAGGTGGCAACCCTCCCAAAAATGTCTCCAACAGTAATCGTGATTAAACCTCATTAATTTGCTACCCATAATGTAATATTTCATTTATTTTATCAATTTAATTGAATTTAAAATGTTCAAACAGTTGGCAACCCTCCAAACTTTTGCATTATAAATGATCCTGGTATTATATCGAACAATCCAAAAAAAAAATATCAATTCAGCCGTTCTCCAGTTTTTAGGCCTGCTACGAACGAACACAACATTTTGGTATACATAGATATAAGGTGGGAGGTGCCATGCCCTCTTTTCCAATACCGCCCATTTTTCTACATGAGTATGGAATTATTTTATATATCTATATACCAATTTCCGGTACTCTACCACAAATGTTTCAAGAGATATACAATATGAAAATTTTAGTTAGTATGGGGGTGCCACACCCCCTTTTCCGAATACGGGCAAACTTCACACAAACCATCGCATGAGAGCACAAATATGCCATACAAAATTTGGTTGAATTCGGTGAAGCCGTTCTCAATTTATGAGTTCACACCAAAAACGTGCACTTATTTTTATATATAAGATAGGGGTGCCACGCCCCTTATCCAAATTTGGGCAAGCTTCACATAAACCATCTGCATCATGGCCTGAATAAGCTATATAAATTTGGTTGAATTCGGTGAAGCCGTTCTCAAGTTATAAGCTAAAACACTTATTTTTATATATAAGATTAGAGGTGCCACGCCCCCTTTTCCGAATTTAGAAAAACTTCACATAAACTATTTGAATTATAGCCCGAATATTCCGTATAAATTTTGTTAATTTTGGTGAAGCCGATCTCAAGTTATAAGGCAACACCAAAAAAGTGCACTTATTTTTATATTTTAGTTAGTATGGGTGGCGCCACGCCTACTTTTCCGAATTCGGGCAAACTTCACATAAACCATCGGCATAATAGCTCGAATATGCCCCATAAATTTGGTTGAATTCGGTGAAGCCGTTTCCAAGTTATCAGGTCACGCCAAAAACGTGCACTTATTTTTAAATATAAGAAAGAACGTCCTATTTTTTTGAAAAGTGTTGCCGCCTCATCTATATATATAAAAATGAAATGACGGCGATGCCTGACCAAACGGTTGAACCGATTTCAATTCCGTAAAAAGCACATTTTTGGACCTTCTGTGTGGAAGGTTCTTTGATTTTAAAAAATTTGAAATTTTTTGTTGTTGTTGCCGAAAAATGAAGAAAGCTGAGACGTCACGATTTTAAAATTTCATAGAGTTTTCCGTATATTGAATGTCACTAAACTACTAAACGGCTCTACCGATTTCGTTCATATTTGGAGAATATTTCAGCACCTTGAAGGGAAATATTTCGACCAAAAATTTAATCGCTAGATGGCGCTTGGGTAGGGATATTCATAAAAATTGCATTTACTTGCTGATTTGGCTCATATTTAGAAAACAATTTAGCCAATTTAAAAGAAATATTTGGACTTGAAACTTACACGATAGGTGGCCCTGTGGCCGAGACATCCCCAAAAATTATTTTACGCTAAGAGAGGGATATATCTACTATATATTTATGGTAAGTATGTATGTATAGTATGTATGTATGTAGCCTAAACGGACGGACAGAATTGAACAAAAAAATGTTGACATGACACCTGGGCCTATAATAGTGTAAAAAAGTGGGATTCGACAAGGGGGCGAGGCACCTCCCATAGGCGTGAAATTTTTAATCAGCCATAACTTCGAAACTATAAGTCACATGAACTCTAAATTTGGTATGCGGTCATATATATGGTAGGTGCTTACGGTAGAGTATATATAAATGACTTTGTAAAAGTGGGCTTGGCACATCCCATAGGTGTGAAATTTGTTATCAATCATAACTT
Source organism: Rhagoletis zephyria (assembly GCF_001687245.7). Taxonomy (NCBI): domain Eukaryota; kingdom Metazoa; phylum Arthropoda; class Insecta; order Diptera; family Tephritidae; genus Rhagoletis; species Rhagoletis zephyria. The sequence continues at coordinate 175,427 of NW_016157549.1, forward strand.
CGGAACCATAAGTCACATGAACTTGAAATTTGGTATACAGTCATATATATGGTAGGTGCTTATAGTATGGTATAAATAAATGAGTTTGTAGAAGTGGGCGTGGCACATCCAATAGGCGTGGAATATTTTATAAGCTATAAATACGAAACTATAAGTCATATGAACTTGAAATTTGTTGTTCAGTCATACATATGGTAAGTGCTTATATTAGGGATGCCAATCCCGGTGTTTATGACGTCCCGGAAATCCCGGGATTTGCTTGCATTAGTCCCGGGATCCAGAAAACTTTGAAATATCGAATTGATAGTATGAATTTATTTATGAATTTTGAAGTATGATATTTGTAAAATGCCGTTTTAACTGCAATTAACAAAAGCTTGAAACTTTACTTTTAAGTTGCAGTCTGAGCCTTTTTTGAAGAAGATTTCAATGAATTTACTCATAGCGTCGCTAATGTAAATGAAACAGAGTTGTAAGGAAAAATTAGATAATTTTTTAGATCAATCTACTCAAAACTTCCTCAAATCGAAAAACGTGCTGGTAAAATAAGTTCAAATATTTTGTTATGGAGGAGATAGGGGTCATTATCTTCAAATGGATCATGTCTACCTTTTGGCAGCTCAGCCTAAAAGTGTTGATGCCGAAATATGTTTTTCATCAGTAGGTCTTGTATGTAAAAATGCAGGTCAAGCTTAGAAGACTCCGCTTTGAATGCTTTGCTGCTCTTATGAAAACATTTTAAGTGCAATAATAACAACACCGGAAAAAAGGGGTGTGTTTTTAACCAGACCCACCTACCAACATGTATTTCGACCCGCTGAATCCGATTCTGAGATCCGTTTGACCCGTTCACCCTCAAAATTTCTAGTAAATTGCGAAAAAAAACGCAAAAAAATCTCAATTCGCCATTTCTTTAAGCCAAGCGTACACGGTAGAGAAATATCTCTAGAGTTTTACTGAAATAAAAATCTCCTCTCTCAATTAAGTTTACACAGTAGAGCAACTCTAGGAGATATTCACTCTTGCTAGAGACAAAATACAGAAATCTCAACTTTTCTCTAGCACGTACTCTACAAGCTGTGTACACGGTAAACAATATTTACCTCTTGCCTAGAGTAAGTTTTCTATCTCGAATTGTTGTCAACGCTAGTTGTATGTATATGTATACATATGTATTTATTTCAAAGCCACGATGTAGAAAATATAGTTTGCACCATCAGCGGAGCGCTAACCCTTCGTCGATTTGCCATCATTCACCTATTTGCTGATGTCATAAAATACATTTTCGCAATATGAACAAGAATTGAACTTTCAAATTGTAATTAATTGGCGAAAAAATTTTACCTCAAAGTAGACAAATGTACCTAAAAATTTAACATGGCAACCTCTCCCCTTCGGTCCTATGAGTACTTTTGGACTCGCATCAAACAACCTTTAATATTTAAAATTCCCTTGAAGAGTTTCTCCGAGCAGTTCCAGCCAAACTACTATATATATGTAGGTATTCGAGCAAGTGGCCTGGCACTCTGACATAACAGCAGGTAACTCAAGAAACGACTGTTGCCAGAGTGCCAGACCACCTGCTCAAATGTTTTAACCAATAATTATTCTCCTTTGCAAAGGACGGAGGCTATTGGAAAAGCCATTGAAATGCCAATGAAAATAAGAGGATGATTCCCGGTACATTATTTGGCTACGTTTTAAATGTACTTAAAATGGTGTGCTTGTATCGAACATACGATTTAATGTCGTAGCCATTTCAAAATTTAACAATCTGTAATGAAGTTAATTGTCAAGACTTTACTATACGTCTCCGTAGAGCAAAAAGTCTATTTAGCTCGCTAAATAGAGCGTAGAGTTTTCGATCTAGCTTCGTTGAACTGTGTACACGACGAAAAATTCTCGCTAAATAACTCTCACATAGACTTTGTAGGGGAGTCTCTCGTAGAGCTCTATTGAGTGTTTACACGTCTCTAGCGTGATTTTTGTCTAAATCTCGCGTTTTTTCTCTACCGTGTACACTTAGCTTTATAGAGTAGAATAAACATATTTAGAGAAATTGTTTTTGTATATTTTTGTTTTTATATTAATCGTTACTTTCAAAAGTACTTTATTTAAATTATTATTTGTGATGTATACGTTCCTCAATCACATAGTTTTTTAAATACAATTAAAAAAATGTTTTACTTTAAAATTTGTCTGATTGAATAAATAAATATTGCTAGCGTAGAGTGCAAAGTTGCTAAGTCCCAATTTAAAAATTGTACAGGAGAGGAAAAAACTTCATATAGCCATTTTGTTCAAGTATTTCGCAAAACTTTCTATACAACATTTTGCCTGTTTAAAGCAAAGCAAAACTCCATACGAATCAGAGGGACATTTTTGGTCTTATCGAATTTTTGGAGCTTTTTTGGCCTTAGCAAATTTTCTTTTCATTGAATATAAACTAGAAAACATAAAACGAGGACCTTTACCCTTTTCGAAACGATGCAATATAAATTTATCTAGCCTCCTATATCAAAATAAGATTTTTTATTAAAAGTGAAGTTAGCAACTTTTCACTCTAAGCTAGCGATATATGAGTTTTACAATCAGTTTATCGTAAATTTTAAATAGTTTTATTTCATGGTATGTTTAAATGCTTTCAGATATTGAATTTTTACTCATATTCATAAAATTTATGACTCAATTTGGCATCCCTAGTATATATGAATGAGGTTGTAAAAGTGGGCGTGGCACATCCCACAGGAATATTTTATCAGCTATAACTCCGGAACTATAAGCCACATGAACTTGAAATTTGGTATGCAGACATAACTATGGTAGGTGCTTACAGTAAAGTATATATAAAGGGGTTTGTAAAAGGGGGCGTGGCACATCCCATAGGCGTGGAAATTTTTTTCAGCTATAATTTCACAACCATCAGTCACATGAAATTGAAATTAGGTATGCAGACATATCTGCGGTAGGTGCTTACAGTAGGCTATATACATGAGTTTGTAAAAAGGGGCGTGGCACATCCCATTAGCGTGGACCCTTTTATCAACTATAACTTGGGAACCATAGGTCCCAAGAACTTAAAATTAGGTGTTCAGGCATATCTACGGTAGGCGCTTTAAGTAAGGCATATATAACTGAGTAGAACATCCCATAGGCGTGGAAAATTCGGAATCATATGTCACTTGAAATTGAAACTTGGTACGCAGACGTATCTATAGTAGGTGCTTATAGTAGGCTATATATAAGTGAGTTTGTAAAAGGGGGAGCGGCACGTCACATGGACCTGGAATGTTTTATCAGCGATAACTCCGGAACTATAAGTCGCTTGAACTTGAAATTCCGTACGCACCCATTTTAATGGTAGGGTATATATAAATGAGTTTGGAAAAGAGTGCATTGCACATCCAACAGGAATGGAATTTTTTATCAGCTATAACTTCGGAACTATAAGCCCCACGAACTTGAAATTTAGTATGCAGATATATCAATGGTAGGTGCTTATATATAAATGGGTTTGTAAAAGGAGGCGTGGCACATCCCATAGGCGTGGAAAATTTTAACAGCCATAATTTCAAATCCATAAGTCAAATTAAATTGAAATTTGGTACGCAAACGTTTCTATGGTAGGTGCTTAAAGTACACTGAGGTAAATAATGCATAGTAAAAATTAATACCTTATATTTGATTATCGTTTAAAAATGTTCGAATTTAAAAATAATATTTTCATACAACATTTATTACACACGTATTTGACCGTTCACACCTGAGTATATATATGAGTGTACATACGCACCCCAAGCATGCAGAGCGCCACTCTGAGAGCGGTGACAACACACACATTCATACATAGTTACGGTGACCATAAATATGGATTCAAAATGAAGGACAATTTTTCAAAAATATGCCTACATATATTTACGTAGTATAAAAATATCAAAATAGTATTTATGATTCTAAATTCTTAGTACATTTTAAACTTTAAAAATTAATCACGTTTTCTTCATTCATATTAATATTTTTTTGCATGAATATTTATAAAAGTATAGTAAAACATATTATAATTACAATAGCTTACACGAAAAGTGAAAATCTTTAAAATATTATTTTATAGGCAAATTTTTAGTCGTTCAAAACAATACCGTTCTTTTTTGTTTTTTTTTGGTACTTTTCGCAATTATTTGTCAAAAATCGACGTCATGAATCGACGTAAACGACGAGTTACAAAGTGCCCTTTACAAAAATATATAATTTGTGCAGGTTGCGCTCCATAGCATCTACATTTCTAATCTGATTTTCATTATCTTTGGCTCAAAGTTTACTGTAATGATATATCTTCGATATCGAATTTTTTAAATAATGAAAAAAAAAAATGTATCACATGAAACTGCGTATTTGATTGAAAATCTCACTTTTTTCGCCTGTAGCACTAATAATTTTCATTGAAGTCGCCACAAGTTATATATTTTGGTAAGAGGCACATCAATACCCTTCGAGCTGTAAGTCGGTTACGTTAATTTGGAGATTTTTTCATGAGATATTGAAGAAAAGTACCAAAAAACACTTTTTTAAAAAATCCATCCATTGTCCGATAACTTTAAAATAACGAATTAAATGCAGGACACTTGGAAAAAATCAGTACATTTTCAGATTTTTCAGGTTTGAAAAACTACGCAGGACCGACCTTCGAAAAACAGTACGGTCCTGCAAAAAACAGAACGTATGGTCACCGTATACATAGTACATGTTTAGCCGTACAAATCGCGTGCTGTGGTGTTGATGGATATTCAACATTTGAAAGCAAATTCATATGCCTGTGTGTAGCTGAGTACGCAAAGATGCATGCCACAGTTTGTTGATATCCAGAGATGGTCAGGGTTCGAGTTCCACTGCAGGCAACATAACATGCAAGTTAAATATTTTTTTTTTAGTTTTGGTCTTGATTATTCACTTCACGGATGCTTTTTCAGAACGAACGCGGTCATTTTAATATGCGCGTAATTGAATTGAATATTTACCAATATACAGTACTTTCGTTGACGTTTATATTAAGATCAATTACGTGTCTATTTGATTTTAATATTTTTTCCCCTCAGTGTAGGGTATCTTAATATACATATAAATATCCCGTGTCACTGTGTTCGTTTACGGTAATCTTCGAAACCGCTTAACCGATTTCAATGAAATTTTGTGGGTGTGTATTGTTGTTCCAACTTAAAAGATATAATAGTTGTGAACCCGAGAAAAAATATTTTCGTGCTTATCTAATATACTATATATAATAAATCGAACTCGAACGGCTCGACCGATCTTTTTGAAATTGTTTGTGTTATATATGGTAGGTATGAGAATTGGATGTAAAGCATATTTCATACCGCTAGGTGCAGGGGGCGTGGCACCTCCCATAAAAACAATTTTTCATACTGCATATCCCGGAAAATGTTCATGGAAGAGGTCTCGAACTTGGTATGGAGATATATGAAAGCAATCGCAAACTCATGGAGATAAATTGTGGTTATCGGAAAAGGAGGCGTGGCACTTTCCATACACATCGAATTTTTCATACTGCATATCTCTGAATGTGTTCATGAAAGAGTACTGGAACTTGGTATGTACAAGGTATATAAAACGCGTCTGGTCATGAAGAAAAGTTGGGGCTATTGGAAAAAGGGACGTGGCACTTCCCATGGTAAATTACTCGAAAATGGTATAGATATATATGAAATCAATCCCATGCTCTTAGAGAAAATTGGGGTTATTTGAAAGGGGACGTGGCGCCTTTCAAACGCACTGAAACTATTACGTATTTATCTTTGTATGCATGTACAGTTTTGCTAAGTTATTTAAGACAGCAAATATGCCTTCTCACAACCACTAAACCGTAATATTAGAAGACAAATGCGTCACTAAAATCATGAACGTGAACTCTTGGTGAAAATGTTAGACCGAAATGTTTCAATACACGGTTAAAAATTTCGGTTTTATTTTTAAACTTTTTGTACTAAATACATATATGACCAAACTAAATTCAGTTTCATATACAAACCTTCTAAATTTAAAAAAGAGGGCACATATGTTGGGTTTAGAATTTAAACAGTTCGGTTGAAACTTTAAACCCAAACATTTTCATAATTAAGAATAAATAATAAAAATTAAATTTCACGCTCCGTCTGATGGGGATTGAACCCGGACAGCTTTAGTAGCAACCAATTGTATCAAGCATCTTTGCACACTCAGCTACAACCACGCTATAAATGTGCTTTCATAAGTTGAGTTTAAATCAACACCACATTTCGCTGTGTGCAAACATTTTCTATTTCGGTTTAGATTTTAAACCAAATTTTCTATATATGAAACCTAGAAACTAGAATTAGAACATTTTGGTTTGATTTTTAAACCACGAACTTTTTGGACTAAAATTTAAGCCACAATATATTAAAAATTGCTTAAAACTATTGACTGGTTTAAAAAGTAGACTATAAAACGACGAATAGACGAAGTTCGCCGGGTCTGCTAGTCTATATATATAATACGCGAAGGGATTTTTTGTGCTGCATAAAAGATCTGTACCGATCGTCCGATTTTCAAAAATGAGATGTCACATTAAAGCGCTTGGTCTGTAGATGTGCAATAAGGTTTTACATTTTCGAAAGGAGTTGCCACCTTTTAAAAAATTTAGTTCAAAATAATACGCGAAGGCATTTTTTGTACCGCATAAAAGATTTGCACCGTTCGTTCGATTTTCGAAAACGAAGTGTCAAATTGAAGCGCTTGGCCTGTAGATGTGCAAACTAGTAAATTTTTATTTTTGGGAAGGGCATCAGATTTACACCGTTCTGTCGCTTTTCCAAATGAGACGTCAGATGAAAAATACTGACTTACAGACCTGTTTTGGGTTTTTAAAGGGTTGCCGCCTAATTAAAAATGCATTATCTGAATATGATAGTCAGTAAAATGTTACAATATGGGCATCAAGCGAAAGGGGTTTGAGACTAAATTAATATGTTGGTGTTTTAAATAGAGTTACCACCTATTAAACAAGTTTATAACTATGAATGGTAAGTAATGTATTAAGGACATTCAATATTGCTATCAAACGAGAGAAAGTTAGGTGAGCTTCTGCGATATTTATTTAAAAAGTTTATAACTATGAACGGCAAGTAATATATTAATATATCAATTATATATCAAACGAAAAGGAAAAGAAGTGATGTTTTACAAAGATATATTTGTTCGAGGATTGCCACTTAGTTAAGAATTTACTGAAAGTAAACGATAATTGATCATTAAAAATACTTATTTATATTAACATACATACATGTTTTTGGAAAAAATAAACAATGCATTTTTAGTTAGGCGGCAACCCTTTAAAAACCAAAACAGGTCTGTAAGTCAATATTTTTCATCTGACATCTCATTTGGAAACGCGACAGAGCGGTGTAAATCTGATGCTCTTCCCAAAAAAAAAATTGTGATAGGCGGCAACACTTTTCAAAAAAATAAGACCTTCTTTCTTGCAAATCTTTAGATCAAGCCCGTTTAAATTGCACCCTTTTTTAACCGACTTCCAAAAAAGGAGGAGGTTATCAGTTCGTCGGAATATTTTTTTTTTTTTTTTTTTTTATGTATGTTCCCGCATAACTTTGGACCACGTCAACCGATTTCGATAATTCTTTTTGCATCGGAAAGGTAGTGTCTCAGAGGTGGTCCCATACTAATCTGGTTAAGATCCGATCAGCGGATCATGAGATATATATATATATATTTTTTTTTATATGGGAGTTGAAGTCGGTTTTTTTTTTGCTAAAACTAGTAATTTTTTTTTAATTGCGCGAACGATGTAAGTCTTATAATCTTAGAAGCAGGTGACAGCCCACAGTGGTTTGGATAGCAGATCTAGCTGGACGAAAGTCAAAATTTGTTTGTTTTTAAAATACTTAATGGTACTTGGAATACATTCCGGACAGTACATTCAAATAGAAATTGCATTTATTAAAGCATTAACATATGAAAACAAACAAAAAACAGTGTTAAAACAGAAAAATACTTGCAGTTATAAAAACTTTGGTTATATAAGAGTTGAAAAAAGTAGTACCTCGCGAATTTTCCGCTTTCTGAAATTACAAAATTATACAACAGGCAGGCAAATCTTTAAGCGCTGTTATAAAATTTTTTCTGAAATTTATTTGTGTTTCTTGCTGTGATCTTAAATTTTAGTCATGGTAAGTAAAATCTTAAGAAGTGAGTTGTTTGACATTTGGAGAAGTGTTGCTGAAACTTCTAAAAGACAACAGGGTGTCCGTGATTATGTGATTAGTAAATTGAAAGAAATATCTGATGAAAATGCTCGTTCCGAAGTAAATAAAGTAAATGACCTTAGATTCGTAATCAGCAACCGAGAAAACCCCCCGGTACCCAATTACATAGAAATCTACCAATCTTTTTTTTAAATTTTCGTCCGCCATATTGGATCCGCCATTTTGAATTTTTGGTAAGTGACTTCAGATTCGTAATCAGTGACTCAAAAATACCCTAGGTAAGAAGTGGTGTAAAGATCCATCAACGAGTATTTGTTTAAATAGTTTCGTCCAGCTAGATTTGCGATCCGGCAACCCTATTCAAAAAAGTCATGCGTTGTGGTATATACATCTGGGGGCTAGGCCCTTTAATTTGGCACCTTAGTTTTGAAAGTCGAATAATCGGTGCAGATCTGATGCCGTTAACAAAAACTCCGTTCATGTATTGCTTGTATACACATGTATATAGATTTGAACTAACCCTGGTATTTGGGTATAGGGGTTATTGAAATCCATGTAGGAGCTTCAAGACTATCGCATTCGAATATACACATAAATATTTGACTCAAATTAAGAATGAGTAAGGAACTTTTATCATACAAGTTGTATGTACGTATTCCCAAATGATTTTGAAAAAAGTGTCCTTTATTTTACGTTGGTTAATATGGTCTCCGTATATAAACATCTGGAGGCTAGGCCCTTTAATTTGGCACTGAAAATCGAATAATCGGTGCAGATCTGATGCCGTTAAAAAAACTCCCTTCATGGAATGCTTGTATACATATGTATATAGATTTGAACTAACCCTGGTATTTACTCAAACGAAAGCGCTAGTGAAAGAGTGGAGAGTATCCAATGAACCCTCCATGTCAGATCATAGAATAATAAGGTTTGACATTGAAGCAACCCCTCCTATACATAGAGTTTTAAGAAACCCCAGGAAGACAGACTGGGAGAAGTTCAAAGACAACCTGAGGTTGAATGTAGCACAACCTGGGCTAGGTCAGAAGATCAGGAACGAAAAATAACTTGAATTCGCTACAAAGCGCTTCAATGAATGACCAATTGACGCATATGAAGACAGTTGTCCTATAAGTAAGGTACGTTCCTCCAGGGATGTACCCTTGTGGGACAACTACTTAAGTAAACTCAGAACCAAAGTCCGGAAACTGTTCAATCGAGCAAAACGAACCGAGGAGTGGTCAGAATACAGAAACACCTTAACTCTGTACAACAAAGAAATAAGGGAATCTAAGCGTTTAAGCTTTAGGAACTTCTGTGAAAGCATAGAAGATACTACGGAGGCAACAAGACTCTATAAGGTAATGGCAAAAACGAACTGTATTTAAGAGTGATGGGAGTTTCACTTGCAGCGAGGAGAAGAAGATCAAACTTCTCATAGATACTCACTTCCCAGGATCTACATCTTATTCCGAAACAGATCGGACTGAGCAGTGCAGTAAAATAAGCAGAGGAAACTGGTTAGTGGCTAAGGAAGTATGCTCCGGGCCCCGGCTCAGGTGGGCGGTAAATACCTTCAAACCACTGAAGTCACCGGGAGCGGATGGAATTTTCCCTGGCATCCTACAGCAGGGCTTAGAATGCGTGATTGAACCGCTATTAAAAATAATTAGAAGCAGCATAGCATTGGGTTATATACCAGNGTATGCTCCGGGCCCCGGCTCAGGTGGGCGGTAAATACCTTCAAACCACTGAAGTCACCGGGAGCGGATGGAATTTTCCCTGGCATGCTACAGCAGGGCTTAGAATGCGTGATTGGACCGCTATTAAAAATAATTAGAAGCAGCATAGCATTGGGTTATATACCAGATGCGTGGAGAAGAGCGAAGGTTGTTTTCATCCCGAAGGTTGGAAAGATGGACCCACTTCATCCAAAATCCTTCAGGCCGATCTGCCTGACCTCATTTGTACTAAAAGCTTTAGAAAAGGTAGTAGATAACTATGTAAGGACTACGGTCTTATTGAACTATCCACTGAATTCGCGCCAGCATGCATATATGGCGGGCCGCTCTACTGAAACCGCCCTATACGCGCTGACATGCGCACTTCAAGATAGCTTAGAAAATAACGAGACTGCTATATGCGCTTTTCTGGACATCGAGGGGGCGTTTGACAACACCTCGCATGCTGCAATAAACAGTGCTTTGATTTGCAGGGGTGTAAACAATACCCTCGTAGCCTGGATTAATTGCATGCTCCGCACCAGAAATACAAACCTGTACGAATACTACAGTTGTTGCCGGAACAACAAGGGCCTGTCCACAGGGTGGAGTGTTATCTCCACTACTATGGAATATAGTCGTCGACGAACTGCTCCAAGAGCTAACAGATACTGGACTAACCTGCCAGGGGTACGCCGACGACATTGTAATATTATGCAGGGGGAAATTCGAAAACACCCTGTGTGATAGAATCCAGCTAGGGCTGAACGTAACAAAAAAATGGTATGCCAAAGTGGGGCTGAATGTAAATCCAGCAAAAACCACTATAATACCATTCTCAAGGAAATACAAACTTGATAGTCTAAAAGCGATAAGGCTAGATGGAACCAACATCATGTACCAAAAAGAGGTTAAATTCCTAGGAGTAATACTAGACCAAAAACTACTCTGGAAAGCACACGTAGAAGAAACTGCGAAGAAAGCTGTAAGATCATTTATGACGTGTAGGTCCATGGCAGGTAAGAGTTTGGGCTGCACACCAAAGATACTGAGATGGATCTACACGACAATAGTACGACCCATGGTAACCTATGGAGCCATCGTTTGGGCCGATAGAACTTCAAAACTTGGAGCAATCAAAGTGCTCTCCAAGATACAAAGGCTGGAATGCGTATGCATAACGGGAGCCATGAGAACCTGTCCAACCGCATCCTTGGAGGTTCTTTTAGATCTTACCCCTCTTCATATTTACATACAGACTCAGGCGAAAAGAGCTTTACTACGGATGACTGGTACCAATATCGGGGCAGCAGGGTGTCTTGGTCGTGGGAAGTTAGATATTCTTACGAATAAGTTCCCTGAAATTGCAATACCGAGGGATACCATGCATCCGAGGTTCAGCTTTACAAAGAGGTTTAAGACTGAACTGAGTAATAAGAAGAGCTGGGCAGGCATATCCGAGACATATCGGATAAACCAAAACATGATTACCTGGTACACTGATGGCTCATTGACCGACGAGGGTACCGGGGTAGGGGTAGTTGGACCGAGGATAAGATACTCGGAACCCATGGGGAAACATATGTCTATTTTCCAGGCTGAAACATACGCCATAGAAAGATGCGCGGACTTTAATATCAAGCGAAACTACCAGAATCAGAACATCGCGATCTTGACTGACAGCCAAGCGGCTATCAAGGTCCTCAGATCTCACCAGGTAACATCTAAACTGGTGATGGAGTGCCTCGACAAGCTGAATACTCTTGGTCTGACCAATCGGGTTTGGGTTCTCTGGATTCCGGGACATATTGGTATTAAAGGAAACGAGATTGCCGATAAACCAGCGAAGAAAGGTGCATCAACCCCTTTCACCGGTCCAGAACCTTTCTGCGGCCTGGGAAAAGGGGCACTCGCTAAACTAGTTCGGCTAGAGGAAGAAGCTCAGAGGAATCACTACTGGGATAATCTACCAGGTCTAGAGCAGTCCAAAGCACTTTTAGGAACATATAACCTAAAACGCTTCAAGGAATGTATGAGCTTATCAAAGAATAACTTAAGAATTGTTACAGGAATCCTGACAGGACACTGCAGGCTGAACTATCACCTGACTAAACTGGGAATTTACTCGCATGAGCGATGCAGATTTTGCAGGATGGAAAACGAGACTGCACAGCACATCTTAGAAGAATGTCCTGCACTGATGCATAAACGCAAAAGGCACCTGGGTGAACATCTGATAACCAAAGGCGAAGTGAAATCCGTAGACTTAGGTTCTATACTAAAGTTTCTCTCGGATACTGGATTAATAGACACACTATAATCCATGAAGGGTGTACAATAGATCTTAAGGTCGCAGTGCTCTATCCCCAACAATAATAATAATAATAATAACCCTGGTATTTGGGTATAGGGGTTGCTCAAAAAAATAAAAGGCAAATTTTAAATTTTATTTTTACCTTAAAAAAATAAAAAGCAGAAATAATCGGTATTATTTGCTCAAAATGATAAAAGTCATATTTTTAAAAGTCATGGAGGAATCAGAATCTACAATGAGAGACGAGTCTAATATTACCTTTGAAAAAGCTATAACATAATTTTTTCACTATGCCTTTTTGATATCAAAAATTTTGAAATAACTTTTATTTTCAGTCTCTGCTTTGATCATAAAAGCGCTCCTAAAATATCGCGCGGAAACCGAATTCGTTCCGGCTCACAGGCGAACGTTAGTATTCTAGGGTTGACGCACAACAATTTTCACGTAAACCGACAAGACCGGCTGACTTCCAAAACGTATCAATACAATGTTTGGAAACTGTTATACTGCGGTATTCAAACTGTTTGTATATGCAGAGTTGCGTCACATTGCAACCATATACATTGCATATTTTAAATATTCAATATAGCAATGAACAATTTTTCTGAATTTTCCATTTCTAAAACACCAATGCTAACCAATAACAAACGAAGCATCAACTTTGTTTCTGATGCGCTGATTGCTCCAGCGATGCGGTTCGATAACTTTTCGGCTGCGTTTTGGAACAGTATACATTGTCAATATTTTGTAGTTCGACGTTATGGAACCTTATACTTTGTACGTATGCAAAGCAATTGACGTTTTGGAAGTCAGCCACCGCTTCAAGACGGTCTTCAAAATACGATGTCCACAGCACAGATAATAGCACTTATTGCTCCAAATAAAATATTTTTGTAGTAATATAAAATATTTCGCACGCATTAATAATTTTTTCCGTACGTGTGGCAATTATTAATAAACTTTTTCTGCGAGATAAGTAACACAAATTTTTTCTTTAATTTTCTCTTCGAAATACGACCACCACGCCAAATTAACGGACACTACTTTATAACGGACGCAAGTAAGCAAGAAAGGTGAAATTCTATTTGCATGCCGTTGAATTAAAATCAGGACTATTACAGTTATTTACCGATATTTTTAAAAACATGTAAAGACCGTCTATAGACGGCCTTATCGGTTAAAGGGCTAAGTTAAAATTTGTCAGCCCCAAATAAGACGAAAGTTAGTTGCATCTTTTTTTTACAGATGCCTAGTCCACTGAAAGTGATATGAAAAAGCTGTACCTAACTGTAGTGTCGACTTTATTTTAACTATGAATGTGCCCCATTATTTACATATAATACGAGTATAGCAGTGAAAAATTATAATACACAGTTTTTCTCAATATAAATAACTTTTCCACAAAAACAACTTTGAAGTTAACACGTGCAGTGCAATCAATGCATTTGTACGTTTTTTGTCAATGTATCCACCTTTGAAGTGGATTTGTGAGAAAACTGACGCAGCTATAAAACTGCAGTTTGTTGCATTGACAATAGTGTACCTATTAAATACCATTAGAATCGTTAAAAATTTAAAAACCGATTTTCTTCGTTTTTAATGCCGACATCAAATCACCAAATAGTGTGCATTTGCGTTTTTTGGTCAATGTGTCCATCTTTAAAGTGAATTTGGGGAAAAACTAAGGCAGCTAGAAAACTGCGAAAATTTGAATTTTTTGCCTTTCTTTGACTTACCTACCAGTATTCTGGAAAAACTAAAAAGTGGTGCTTCCGTTAAAGTGATGTGTGATGAGTTTAAAATAAACAAATTAACTGTTATCAGAATTAGTCAAAATGAAAGCAAAAGTAAAGATAAAAAAGGACTTGAGAAACGGCAAACTTTAAAACAACGTGAGTACCCAAAAAGGATTTACACAACTGGTTTTGTTTTAAGAGAAAGTGCATTGTTCATATCTGTCCAATTTGTGAAAGCTTAAGTCCGCAAGTTACATAAAAATAATCAACTGAATCTTTTGCCAGACAAGACAACATTGCTGATGGGTATAGACCATGCCTCGCTTGAGCAAATGCATCTGGGACGCACAAAGTTGTTGTTCTTCTTCTTATTTGGCGCTATAACCGCCTACGCGATTTTGGCCGAGTCCAAAACAGTACACAAGTCGTTTCTCTTCTGTGCAAACTGACGCTCATTTGGATATTCCAAGTGAAGCCAAGTCCTTCTCCACTGGGTCCTTCTATCCCAGTGGGCCTTCCTCTTCCACCATCGCGACCCGCGTTGAATACTTTTAGAGCTGGAGCATTTCTGTCCATTCGTATGACATGACCAAGCCAGTGTAGCCGTTGTATTTTGATTCGCTGCACTAGGGGTATTCTCGAAGTCTTACACGATGCAAGGATTGCACGAAATGCAAAAATACTATTCCATAGCATGCATAGGTAGCAAGCAGCGAAATTCTGTATTAAATACAATAACAAGATACAGCAAAAAAGGAGTGAGCGAAATGAGAGGAATGAGAGAAATATGTAGCAATTCCAACAACAAAACACCTAGCACAGGATCGCATTTATTTTGCTATGCTTTTTTGCAAAATATATACACGGGTTTCGACGTTGCATATTTTGCAGCGATAGGAAATGGTAAAGCAGGGATCACACGATTTGTACATTTGTACACAAAATGCCAAATTTAGATTTGTCCACATTTGCGCATTTGGATAGCGATGTACAAATGATTTGTCTTGCGATCAGACGATTTGGCTGCCAAAGATCCAAATGATTTGGCACACATTTGCGCACAGCAGTAAAGTGACAAATATTGTCCACATTCATTCACACGATTTAATCATTTGGTCGTAAATAGTTAAACAGCTGATCCGGTGTCAACCATACTTTTTGCATTTATGATTTCGTGAGATTTGAAGTGAAATAAGCAAAAATAATATATACGCACAGGTACTCAGAATTTTGAATACACCCTCAAAATCTGGGCTAAAAAACGCATTTTTCATAGGTTGAAGCATATACTTGCTCGTAACTTTATTTCTGTTTGCCCGATAAAAAATACTTACATATGCCATTTAAGAGAAAACATTTCGTTGTTTACAACCATTTATAAATGGTAATTTGTCTTGAGAATGGCCACCCTATGTATGTATGAAGTCTACCACATATTCGCGATTTTTAGTAGTTTTATTTTTGCTCAACATAATTTTCTTAATTTTAAGAGCAAACATTGTCCAATACCAAACACTAACAACAGGCAGAATGGGAGGATAAAATAAACTGTAAAATATTAAATTTTCTCAATATTAAATTTTTCGACATCAAACGTGGTTTTATTGTGTTAAATTGCAAAATATATGATTTATAAAAAGAATAGAATTAGAATTAATAGCGAAAATGATAAAACCGGCGATTTTTGTGAAAGTATTAGCAAATTTCAGTGTATCTAAAATTTCTAAAGCGTTGTTTACTTTTACTTGAGAGTTGTCAAAATCGGCAAATCCCAAGTAAAATTTCTGGAACGAGCCACATTTGTTCGCTACATCGTGATGTGATAAAAAGAAAAGCTGGCAGCACTGCCAAGGAAAAAAATTGCCAAAACTCAACGCAATTTTTATCAACTTCAATCTTGCACTTTATTAAACTAAAATTAATTTTGTTTTAGATTCTAAAAAATTTAGGTGAAACCTTGCAAATTTTTTTTAATTTTTGTACAAAGTTTGATCCAAAACCTGAGATCTACCACATTTTTTTGAAATCTACCACATTTTTTCCAGATTCTACCACACAATTTTTTTTGAGTCCGATCACTGATTCCTTTGCCATTTCTTAAGCAAAGCGAAGTATTTTTCACCGGGTAAACAGAAATAAAGTTGCGAGCAAGTATACCTGTGCGTCACCCTTTGAAAAACGCGGTTTTTGACCTTAAGCCAGATTTTGAAGGTGTATTTAAAATTCTGAGTATCCAGATTTTACTGCTTGAATAGACCTACAACAAGTGTGAACCTCGAAAAAACTATATAAATTTTTTGTGTCATACAGTGTAATTTAGGTCGTCTTTAATAATCTGTATATCGTCGTTTAATGTACAAATTTCTCATTCTGAACTTCACATATGCTTTTTCATAGTTAATTATACTCAGAAATTAATTATACTTTTATAAATAGTTTTTAATATGTTCGTCTGCCGGCATAAGAACCTGGGACCTCATGAAAGCTTAAAAATAGTCTCACACTTCTCTGCACATTCAGCTACAGTCGAATACGTATATGTACATGTTTCAAATGTTCAGTTTGAGCAAATATTTTAAATTATTGTTTTCAAATAACGTGACATTTTTCGGTAGTTTTCGGATACGAATATTATATTAAATATTAAAATTTTGCCAAAATTGGAAAATACAAATGTTCACAAGCACGAAGGCAATACCGCTCAACAATATTTGTATATTTGTCACTGTCATTTGTCATCAAGTGGCAAATCAGATATTTGGTCACTTGCTTAATTTTTATTTGGCTTATGTAGCAGCATTGCGTTCACACGATTTGGTTCCCAGGGTTGTTTTTCATTTGCCAACAGAAGGCAAATATTTGGCTTTTCTGATAAATGACAAATGTAATTTAGCGTTCACATGATTTGTCTACGAATTTGACAAATTTTTAGCCAAATGTACAAATCGTGTGATCCCAGCTTAATTCCCATATATTTTATTGTGTGTTTGCAAGTGATGCAATCTATGCAATCCGTGCGACGTTCAACGGCTTTGCAAGATTTGGAGAATACCCCTAATATGTCCATGTCATTGTAAACGTCATACAGCTCACGTTCCATTATCAGCGGTACTTTCTGTCGCCAATACGAAAAGGCCCATAAAGCTTTCGCATAATTTTTCTTTCCATGAGCCACCTCATCAGATGTTTTCATTGTCCATGCATCCGCGTCATAAACCAGCACAGGCATGATGAGTGACTTATAGAGTACGATTTTTGTACGGCTAGAGCAGGCTTTCCCAAAATAGGGTGCCGCTATGCGTATGCCTGTGGTGCCGCTAGTGGCTAGAGTATACTGGTGCGTGCAAATTCTTTAAACTTTCCATACGCAACGCAAGCGGTTTGATCAAACTTCAACATGGCGGTCAGAAAATGAAAAATGTTTTATTCTTATTAAAATTACCTTCAGCGGCTCATCAAACCCCATACACAACACTAATGGCTTGCAGCAAAGGGCTATTTCGCTCGGTTTATCAAGCCGCTTGTGTGGTGTATTTCGCTCTTAAGCGTAGTTCCGCAGTACGTTTTGTCAACGAAAAATTGAATTAGAAAATTTTCAGAAAAATAGCCGAAAACGTACCCTTTTCACAACCATTTTCGGAACTTTTGTAGACCTAATCCGCGTTTCATCCACGTTTCTTCCTGTTTTCGGATTAGTTTCCGGATTTTTTGTTGGCTGGGCTGTTCTCGTAACAAGCGCAGCAGCTTCGCGCACGTGTATATGTTACTTATTCTTTGGAACTTCCATGGACGTCGCCAGCATCGAATTTAGGGGGGAGGGGGGCTGACATATAAAAAGATCCCTCAAAAATTTTGTTTCGAAATTTTAATGTAGTTGATTGATTTATCCTTATCAATATATATGTGTAAACTAAATGGTTCCATTTGAAAATACAATCTTAACTAATAGCCAAATATAAATTTATTTTAGTAACTAGAGTGGAGTACTACACTTCAGAGTTGTGAAAAATGCATTAATTTTTTACTGCATTAACGGTATTTAAAGCAATAATGTTAATGTAAAAAATTAATGCATTAATTTATGAACTTTAATGCAAATGAATATTTCATTGCATTAATTCTGGAAAATGAAATGCTAATGAAATTTTTTTTCATTAAATTATCCAAGCTAATGCCAATGAAAAAATTTTAATGCAGTAAAATGTTTAATACTTTTGCTAGTTTGCATTATTAAAAACCATTACTTTTTTTCTAGTAAAATATAAATAACCTCTTTTGGAAGGACTTGGAATAATTACTAATAGCTTTTTCAGCTTCATTATATTATGTGTATTTGAAGAAAAATTCTTCTAAACATTTTTAAATGTTTAATTAAAATTAATTTTGCCGAACATACTAAGCTGTCTTACACATCTGGTAAACCATTGTTTCACCACTTCCTCCTTCCCCTCTGCTTGGAAAGTTGCAATTATTACCCCTCTGGCCAAAAAACCAGGTGCTTCCGAGCCTGCGGATTTCAGACCCATAAGTATTTTAACAGGGTTATCAAAGATATTTGAGTCGCTTATGGCAAAACAAATAAATGACTTTATCGAGGTAAATAATCTACTCAGCCCGCTTCAATCAGGTTTTAGAGCTGGCCATTCTTGCTCGACTGCAGTCACTAAAGTACTGGACGATATCCGGCAGGAGTTTGATCAAGGTCACTTAACGTTTCTATGTCTTTTAGATTTTTCCAAAGCGTTTGACTCTGTCAACCACAGCCTCCTGTGTAGAAAATTAACTACCTTTTTTGGATTTGGTGAAAGTGCAGTAAAGCTTCTGAACAGTTATCTGTGTAACAGAAAACAGAAAGTTAAAATCGACAACAACTTCTCTGAAATGGCGCTCACATGCTCTGGAGTACCTCAAGGCTCTGTGCTAGGTCCCCTTCTTTTCAGCATTTTTATCAATGACATTTTCAAATCATGCTCACACGTTCGCCTACACGCCTACGCCGATGACGTTCAACTATATATATCTAACCATATCAGCATGGTCCAAGACACAACACTTAGGCTTAATGAGGACCTGCGCGCGATTCTTGAGTGGTCTGTTGGAAACCTTCTCAGCCTCAACGCTCTAAAATCTTATGTACTCCCTATTTGCAAAGATAAAATACAAGTTTCTGATATTCCTCACCTTTATATTGGTTCTACAAAGCTTCAATTAGTCAGCAAAGTGAGAAACTTGGGTTTTATTATTAATTCTAAGATGACTTGTGAGGACCACGTCAATGAAGTTGTGAGTAAAATATACTACACCCTGCGATGCCTGAGAGTATCCTCGCCTTTCGTACCTTCAGGCACGAAAAAGAAGCTGGTTCTGAGCACAATTGTTCCTCTTATTACTTACTTCGAAGTAGTGTACAGCAAATTGGACTTTCACTCCCTGCACAAACTCGATGTTGCATTAAACCATGCCACTAGGTATGTATATGGCTTGAAGAAATTTGACCATATATCTACTTTTAGGAACTCAATACTTGGCTGTGACCTAACAAACTATATAAAAGCTCGTAATTGTATTTTTATGTTTAAATTGCTTGTTTACAAAAAGCCGGAATATCTATATGAAAAGCTTAAGTTTTCCAAAAGCTCACGCTCCTTTAATTTGATATTGCCGAAATTTAACTACTTAAGCTCTTCAAGGCTTTTTTTTGTTAATGGTGTTAGACTTTGGAACTCCCTTCCACTGTCTCTAAAGAACTCACTGCGTGAAAGTAATGTAAAACAATGTATCTTTGAATATTTTTCCAGTTAAGTCGCATAATAAGGTGGTCATAAATTTTTTATTTTATAAATTTTTTATTTTAATTTTTTTTATAAATTTTTTATTTTTTTATTTTTCTATTTGGCTTTTCTAAGTTAATATTTACATATGCATACATAGCTATATTTATATAATTGTAATTTTTATTTTATTTTAATACATATTTTTGTAATCCGTTATTTTTATTGCGCAATAAAAGTTTAATTCTTAATGCGCTAATCTACTTAAATAAACAAAAAAATAAAATAAAATAAATTGAAAATGAAAGCCAATGTGCATGCAACGCAGAGTGCTTTTGTAGATTTTTATGTTGATTGTTGATGCATTCCGATTACATATATTAAGTATGAGCCAAAAACGGACAGATAGCCAGTTTAGCAGCGCATGTACACAACTAAGGACCTACTCTGATCTAAATCAATCAATAAGCCGTTTTTTAGTTCCATTTGACAATGTGATTTTACCTAATTAACGACAAATGCCATTGGACTTGACATAGTGAAATTAATGATTCTGTCAATTTTGAGTTCCAGATTCTATTTATTATAAAACACTATTGCTTGGTAAGATAAAGCTATCAACATATTTGAGTTCCTGGGTAAAAACTACTCCTATAAACCTGGTGATTTTTTCAAAATAACCCGAAATAGCCAAAAACTTGTATGCATCGTAATATAAATAAATATTTTATAAGCAATTGTCGTTTACTTTCAGTAAATTTTTAACTAAGTGGCAACCTTCGAAAGATTCCTACTTCTATATGTAAATAACCTATATATAAATTTTTTATTTTTCCAAAAACTTGTATGTATCGTAATATAAATAAATATTTAATGATCAATTATCGTTTACTTTCAGTAAATTTTTAACTAAGTGGCAACCCTCGAACAAATATATCTTGGTAAAGTATCACTTCTTTTCCTTTTCGTTTGATATATATAGTTGTATATCATTAATAAATTACTTGCCGTTCATAGTTATAAACCTTTTAAATAAATATCGCAGAGGCTCACCTAATTTCCTTTCGTTTGATACCTATATTAGATATCTTTAAACATTATTTCAATACGTGCACCATTTTTTAATTAGGTGGTAACTACATATGTATATTAAAAACACGATCCTAATAATTTAGTTTAAAATCTTTTCGTCTGAAGCCCACTTTGTAACATTTTAATTAACTAGAATATTTCAATCAATAAATTAGAAACTTTATGACAACCATCGAAACTTCGCATACAATTACACAAAAGTCCTCTTAACCAGCTTTCGTTTGATAGCAATATCGAATGTCCTTAACACATTCATTACCATTCATAGTTATAGTTTGTTTAATAAGTGGTAACTCTATTAAAAACACCAACATATTAATTTAGTCTCAAACCCCTTTCGCTTGATGCCCACATTGTGACATTTTACTGACAATGCATTTTTAATTAGGCGGCAACTCTTTAAAAACCAAAACAGGTCTGTAAGTCAGTATTTTTCATCTGTCGTCTCATTTGGAAACGTGACAGAACGGTGTAAATCTGATGCTCTTCCCAAAAATAAAAATTTATTATTCATCTTATGCTTTATATATTCATAGTACTATGAAAAACACTTTTCAAAATAATAAGACGTTTTTTCTTGCAAATCTTTAGATCAAGCCCGTTTACATGGTACCTTATTTTTTAAATTGCGCGAACGGTGTACGTCTTATTATTTTAGAAACAGGTGGTAACCCTATTAAAAGAACTGAAACCTTCTTGCACATCTACAGGCCCAGCCCTTCTATTTGTAACCTCTTCTATTTTAATACAACGAACGGTTTAGGTCTTCTATTTTAGAAGCAGGAGGCAACCCTATTCAAAAAACTGAGACCTTCTTGCACATCTACAGGCCTAGCTCTTTCATTTGGCTACTCTTCTGTTCAAATACATCGAACGGTGCAGATTTTATAACTTTAAAAAAGGTGGCAGCCCTATGCCTTGTGGTACATCTAGTACATTTGGTACATTTGGCACTGTGGGGAAGTTAAAGGTACATATATTTTTAAAAATAATTATGTATATAATTTATTTTAATCTTTAATAAAATAACGTTCCATGTTCTACAGCAAGAAGAAAATTTCTGAAGTACGAAAATTTTATTTTTGAGTTACATAAATTGAAAAAGAAATTAATTCAATAATTTCAAAAATAACAAAGTACAAAAATGAACAAAGTACAATAGTAAATAGTATTAACACTACAATAGAACTTAATTCAATAATTTCAAAAATAACAAAGTACAAAAATGAACAAAGTACAATAGTAAATAGTATTAACACTACAGGCACCTCAGTTTTGAAAATCGAATAATTGGTGCAGATCTGATGCCGTTAACAAAAACTCCCTTCATGTATTGTATGTATACATACATATCGTCGTTTAAAGTACAAAACCGCGTATGGTCATTCTGCAAACCCGCGTAACTAACATTGGCTGCCAAAAATTGGATTTGCTCACATAAGCTTATGAGGTGGGTTTTGTCAAAGGCTGAGGTGAACTCAGCCGATCCAGAGTCCGGCGAAGGTCCCACTAACCCCCACCAAATAAAACACACTATTTTAGTGTATTTACTTCGAACACACACACACACACGAGCAAGACTAGCGAGACTCGTCAGGCACCGCCGCTCCCATGATTGCACACTACATGAGTAGGGGCTGGAATGGGGGCGGCGGTAGCCGTGGCTCGGCCAACCGGAGACGATTTAGTGCGTCCGAAAACACCCCACTAGGCGCCAACCGATTGGTCGAGCCGTGCTTGGATTAACCAGCCGGAGACGATTTAGTGCGTCCGAAGGCACACCACTAGGCGCCAACCGGCTGGTCAAGCAATGTTTGGGTTGACTAGTCAGAGACGATTTAGTGCGTCCGAGGACACACCACTAGGCGCCAACCGACCAGTCAAGCCCAACGCTTACCTAGCGAGACTGACTCGACTGCGCACTTGTTCAGCTTTTTATACCCGATGCTGTGTATTTCGTTTGAGAATTCGTCGTGTACGCTGTCCCGATGGTAGCTGGCGAACGAAGTGGTTGGTATGCTGCTAGCAGTGTTTTGCCTGATGCTGTATGAGTGTGCCGAAGAGTACATATGTACATTGTCGCGTATGTACGGTGGTATATATATGTGCAGTGGAGTGTGTATGCTTCGTTTGTACGTTGTCGATATGTATCGGAAGGTATGTATATGCGTTGTTATGTGTGTACAGTGGTGTCTGTATGTATGTATAGTGGGGTATGTATGTACGGTGGTATATATATGTGCAGTGGAGTGTGTATGCTTCGTTTGTACGTTGTCGATATGTATCGGAAGGTATGTATATGCGTTGCAAGAATGATAGAATACAAGATTGCGCCGATCAGAGAGGATTTTTGAGAATAACTTTTGTGTGACGTCACACTGGTGCAATTGCGAGAGAGAAATGCCAAAACGTGAGCAAGAATGGAAGAAGAAGAAAAAATTTTGCAAGGAAAAATGTTAACAAGTTGCACCAGTGTGACGTCATGCAAACAACGATTCTGTCAAATTCGTTAAGAGAGGAATAGCGGTCCGAGATCGGCGCAACCTTTGTATTCTCTCAATCGTGTATGCGTTGTTATGTGTGTACAGTG
>NW_016157549.1:199197-200208 GCF_001687245.7 Rhagoletis zephyria
GTGTCTGTATGTATGTATAGTGGGATATGTGTGTACGGTGGGGTGCGTATGTACTCCAACGTGCTGTGTACTATTGTTTCGTAGTGAATTGCTACGTTACAAGCTCTTGGCTCAATCCTTATCCATTCGTCCTGAAATATACTCGCTAGAAATGCGATTGTTTTATAAAAAAGAGAATCATTTTGAAATATGAGTGTTTTTACCCTCTAGAAAATAATTTCTACAACTTCACATACGCGGTTTTGCATATTGCTGATACGCAGTTTTGCATTTTATTGATACGCGGTTTTGCACTTCAAACGACGATATGTACCTTTGCATATTCCGGTACATTTACTTGTACCCAAACCTTCGTTTCGGTACACGGTACTGAACCAAAAGTTTCGGTACTGTACCGGAGAATTANGATGTAGGAGCTTCAAAACTATCACATTCTAATATACACAGCTCTGGAATGCTTGATTTTTATACCCGAGCGCACTTGTGCACAAGGGTATTATAACTTTGTTCACATAACGGTTGTTTGTAACAGGCAAAACGAATCGAGATAGATATAGACAAATGTATACATAAATGATCAGAATGAAAAGAGAAATCGATTAAGCGGTGACTGTCTGTCCGTCCGTCCGTCCGTCCGTCCGTCCGTCCGTCCGTCCGTCGTCGTCCGTCTGTGCACACGATAACTCGAGTAAAAATTGAGATATCTTAATGAAACTTGGTACGTGAACTTCTTTTGGGCGTAGGACGGATGGTATTGAAAATGGGCGAAATCGGACAATAACCACGCCTACCTCCCATATAACGGTAATTTTTAGAAATACGAAAACTGCGATATTTTAGTAACTACTGAAGATAATTCACTCAAAATTGATATTTACAATGTGTTTTAAACGAAAAATCAGAATATTATAAAAATTTGGCAAATGGGCGTAGCCACGCCCACTTATGGTTACATGTGTATATCTTGGTAACCGCTGCACCAATTTCTTCCAAACTTGGCACAGTTGTTGG
>NW_016157549.1:200233-215298 GCF_001687245.7 Rhagoletis zephyria
TCATATAACAATAAATTTCAGAAATGCTTGAAATTTCAATATGTCGAAATTTAAGGACGGTAATTTACTTAAAATGTATACACCCCGGCTTATCATGTAGCGGTAGCTTTCGGCAAGGTGGAAAACATATCTTTAATACTTGCGCCGGGTATTTAATGTTCGGCTCCGCCCGAACTTAGACTTTCTTACTTGTTAACTTTGACTTTTATTTTTGCCTGAAAAATTATTTTCTGCGATTATTTTCTGCTGAAAAAAATAAAAGGCAAATTTTAACTTTTATTTTTGCCTTAAAAAATAAGAAGCAGAAATAATCGGTATTATAAATGATAAAAGTCATATTTTTAAAAGTCATGGAGGAATCAGAATCTACAATGAGAGACGAGTCTAATGGTACCTTTGAAAAAGCTATAGCATAATTTTTTCACTATGCCTTTTTGATATCAAAAATTTTAAAATAACTTTTATTTTCAGTCTCTGGTATTTACATATCTACATATATATCTTATATCTATGTATATTAATAAAAATGTTGTGTTCGTATGTCACGGTCGTCAAAACTCGAGAACGGCTGAACCGATTTGAATAATTTTTTTATTGTATTATTCGGTATAATACCAGAACCAATAATATCGCAAAAAATAAGAGGGTTGCCACCTATTTGAAAATTTTTAAAGCCATTATATTGATAAAATAAATTAATTATTACAATATGGGTATCAAATTAAAGAGGTTTAAGAAAGATGACTGAAGGAAATATTTTTGAGGAGGGTTGCCACCTAATGTAAAATTTTAACTCAGTTAAGTTGATTAAGTAAATGAAATATTGAAATGTGGGTATCAAATTAAAGAGTTTTAAGAAGGCTTGCAGCCGAAAATATTTATGATTAGGGTTGCCACCTATTTCAAAGTTTAACTAAATTACACTGATAAAGTAAATGAAATATTACAATATTGATATCAAATTAAAGAGCGTTAAGAAAGATAACTGCTGAAGATATTTCTGAAGAGCGTTGCCACCTATTTGAAAATTTTAACTCAGTCGAATTGATAAAATAAATTAAATACTGCCATGTGGGTGTCAAACTAAAAAGTTTTAAGAAGGCTTACAGTCGAAAATAGTTTAAAGCAGGGTTGCCACCTGTTAAAAAATTTAGCGCAATTTAATTGATAAACGAAATGATATATTCTAATATAGATATTAAATTAAAGAGGTTTAAGAAAGATAACTGCTAGAAATATTTTTGAGGAGGCTTGCCGCCTATTCGAAAATTTATCTCAGTCAAATTGATAAAATAAATGAAATATTGCCATGTGGTTATTAAACTTTAGAGCTTTAAGAAAGCTTACTGCCGAAAATATTTTTGAGGAGGCTTGCCGCCTATTCGAAAATTTATCTCAGTCAAATTGATAAAATAAATGACTTATTACAATATAGGTATCAAATTAAAGAGGTTTAAAAAATATGACTGCTGGAAATAATTTTGAGGAAGGTTGCCACCTATTTGAAAATTTATCTCAGTCAAATTGATAAAATAAATGAAATGTTGCAAAGTGGGTATAAAACTAAAGAGTTTAAAGAAGGCTCACAGCCGAAAATGTTTTTGAGGAGAGTTGTTACCTATTGGAAAATCTAACTAAATTTAATTGATAAAATAAATGACTTATTACAATATAGGTATCAAATTAAAGAGATTTAAAAAAGATGACTGCTGGAAATATTTTTGAGGAAGTTTGCCACCAATTTGAAAATTTAAACTCAGTCAAATTGATAAAAGAAATGAAATATTGCAATGTGGGTATTAAACTTTAGAGCTTTAAGAAAATCTAACTAAATTTATTTATTAAAATCTAACTAAATTTAATTGATAAAATAAATGACTTATTACAATATAGGTATCAAATTAAAGAGGTTTAAAAAAGATTACTGCTGGAAATATTTTTGAGGGGGGTTGCCATCTATTTGAAAATTTTAGCTCAGTCAAATTGTTAAAAGAAATGAAATATTGCAATGTGGGTATTAAACTTTAGATCTTTTTTTGAGGAGGGTTGTTACCTGTTTGAAAATTTAACTTAATTTAATTGATAAAATAAATGACTTATTACAATATAGGAATCAAATTAAAGAGGTTTAAAAAACATGACTGTTGGAAATATTTTTGAGGGGGTTGCCACCTGTTTGAGAATTTAACTCAATTAAATTGATAAAATAAATGAAATATTACAATATGGGTACCAAACGAAAGGTATTTGAGAAATCTTGATTTGCAAATATTCTAATAGGGTTGTGCAATATGTAAAATTAACTGAAAATATTGAAATTAACTGAAGTATTATAACTGGTTCGAAACGGAAAGTGATTGGGGAAGCTTTACTAGAGAGTTTTTTTTAAGTTTCCACTTATCCAAATCCGGACAGTTTAAAAAAAGAGAGAGTTTACGATATCCTATCAAACAAAGTGATAAGTTGATATACAAATTACGCAATGAAAAAAACTTAATAAAAAGTTACGGATACAAATGCAGAAATGATAAAAAGCGAAACGAAAACATAAAAATATGCCATGAAATGAAATAATGAAAACTTAATTTTGTTATAACCGTTCCTTTACATTATAAAACAGTTAAATTTGAATCATAAAAAATTTCGTTCGGTTGCCATAGCGCCATAGGTCAAAATATAGTGGAGCGGCGAGCGAAGCGAAGAGCTGTCATCGAGCAAAGCTTCAATTAAAACAGTGTATGTACGCTTTGCTCTTCACTATACGGTCTCCCAATGAAACATATGCGTTTGAAATCGATGATTTGCTCGATGCGAGTAAAGAAATTTTGAATAACATCAGATAATATTATTATGATTATGATTACTATTACTATTGTGAACTCCTGTTATATGCCCAAACAACATTTCCAAATTAAAGCGAATTCAGAAGGAAATTTACGATCGCATGACGCAAGATAATAAGAGCTACAGAACTGAACCACTCAGGAACAATTTTTTACAAGGGCGTGTAATTTCTGGCGTATGCCAATGACATCGATATCATCGGTAACAAAAACCTCGGAGTCTGTCCTGCCTTTTCCAAGTTGGATAAAGAAGCAAAGCGATTGGGTTTGGTGATCAACGAAGACAAGACGAAGTATCTCCTGTCATCAAACAAAGAGTCAGAGCAGTCCCGCCTTGACACCCACATTACTGCTGCCAGTTGTAATATCGAGAAAGTAGAGAATATCGTTTACTTGGGAACCAGCATTAACACCGATACTAATGTCAGTATGGAAATCCAATGCAGAATCACTCTAGCCAACAAATGCAACTTTGGATTGAATAGGCAATTCGGGGGTAAAGTTCTCTCTCGACGTACAAAAACCACACTCTATAAGTCACTCATCATGCCCGAGCTGTTAAATGGCGCAGAAGCTTAGACAATGATAACATTCGATGAGATGGCTCTTGAAGTATTGCAGAGAAAGATCTTAGGGAAGATTTATAGGCCTCTCCGCGTTAGCGACGGGGGTACCGCAGAAGAAGGAACGATGAGTTGTATGAGCTTTGCAACGAAATGGACGTAGTGTAGCGAATGTAAATACAGGGGCTCCGCGGGCTTGACCACGTCGTTCGAATGGGAAGCGACGTTCCAGTTCTGAAAGTATTAAACTCGGAGTCCGCTGGTGGTAGCAGAGGAAGAGGGGGAGACCAAGTGGTGAAGAACTTGGCTTCACGTGGCATTTCCCATTGTCGCCAGTCGGCACAGAGAGAAACGACTGGCGTTCTTTGTCGATGTCGGCCAAAATGGCTTAGGCGTTTACAGCGCCAAATAAGAGGAAGAATATGTAGCATTCCTTATCAGATTGATTATTTATGGCAACGGTTCGTACAAACAATTACATAACCTTAGCTATCGCTTCGCCTGGAATTGCTACCAGGTGGAAACATTGCTAATTCAGCTCTTAAGCTGCCATTGAACATATAAATCATCGAAACTCCTACTTGCAATATTTCCAGAACATCCGGTATGGAAAAAGTAGTACAAAAATTTGAACTAATTATTTGGGATGAGTGCACGATGGCACATAAAAAATTGCTTGAGGTCCTTGATCCATTGTCGTGGGATTTGCATGGAAACGTTCAACCATTCGGGAATGTATTGATTTTGCTCTCAGGAGATTTTACGCAAACATTGTCTGTAATTTCTTGATTAACACTAGATAAATGCTTGCCTGAAATCAGCGTTGCCGAATTGACGATTTGGTCATCATTTTGACGTTTTTTTAGCTCAATGACGCTCTGACGTTTTTTCCCCGAAATGACGATTTTTTATTTTAGTTTTTTTCCACTTTCCTATGGACAAAATTTGTTAAAGGCAAACCCAGTTCAAAATACAGCCATGCTTTTGGTTCTATTACATTTTCTATAGAATTGTAACCAAATCGTAAATTTGCACTGCTGATCAGTGTTGCCGCTTGAGTTTATTTTTAGGTGCCAAAACGCCTACCAAATCAGTTTACACACTACCAAATTTTTGTTCATCATTAAAACGAAATTTTCGTGAAGTAACGGGGATTTTAGCTACACAATTTGACAGTATAATATTGTTTACTGTTTTGGTTAACTGCATACCAATATTTAAGGTTAAACAAAACAAATAAAAGAATTAACGTATTGCGTAAAAAACTTTTGTAAAAAATTTAAATAACTTTGAGATTCATTCAATTCATATCAAAAAATTTTCATATTTGAAGTAACAAAATCTGACGTTATATGTATTTCAATAAAAAAATTAGAAATTTTGTTTCAATTTGCATACACTCACACTTTGCAAATTGCCTATCACCAATTTTTCTTTCAAGACGATAGGCAAATTTTCGATCAATTTCAACAGCTGATCGATCATAGCTTTGGGAAGTCAGTTTTTGTTTGCAGAAAATTGTGTGCTTACTAAAATTTTGAAAAAAAAAGAAAACTTATGTTTTCAGCGTGTAAACGCAAAGTAAGGCGTGCTGCACATTGGTCGTCCAATCATTGTTTTTCAATATCACAATAATGATGCAACTCGGTCGTGATATTTGAATTCATTTATTGAATTTCATTGCAATTATCCACTTTTTAATAACTTCTCCAGATTTTATGCGAAAAATACAAATTTTTATAAAATTTTAATGCAAACATTAACTTTTTCACTAATTTTTCCCCATAAAATGTAAACAAACAATGCGTGCACAACGATTAGCAAACGAGAGTGCCATAATTATCCGTTTCTGCATCTTTTACGATTTGCCGATAACTAGCCGATAACGTGCAGATCTCCTTTGAAATGCATGTGCTTGGCTCAAAATTTCAGGGCGAGACGATAACGCAACTATGATTGGACGACAAGTGTGCAAATATCCTAAGTGAACAAATTTTAATGCTCAATTTGATTGACTTTTCAAAACATTTTTGCCTACCAAAAGCTTCATCAAACCAACCAAACTACCAAAGGAGAATGAAGCTACCAATTTGGTCCAATTGGACCAAAACGGCAACGCTGCTGTTGATACACTAATTCAAAACAGACAGAAAGATAACACGCATGTACATATGTTGGACAAAAGTAGAGAGATAGGAAGAAAGGTTCATATACATATTTACGAGAATGCGCATTCCTGCGAATAGCGGAGATGAAGGAGAACAAAAATCACACAAACGCACAAACAGCGGAATGCGCCACCTCTGTCTCTCTACATAGTGATATACTTACAAAGAGGAATACTGGATAAGAGGTGAAAGAAGAATTCAAATATTCGTCAGTTATAGAAAAACAATGTGTGCTCATTGAAGTTCGTGCGTAAGCTAAATATTTCAAATTAAATAACCCTGAAGAAATTGATAAGTTTTTAATTCACACAGGTATGTGCATATAATAAAAAATGTATTCAAATAACATTTTATAGCGTAATTTATATTTGTATTTAAATGTATATAGATAAAAGCAATTGCTCCCCTGAAACACGAAGTGGCGCTGTAAAAGAAATTGTGACGGTGAATAATTGTGATTAAATACATTTATTGTACATTATACGCATATATATAAATATATTTTAGGAAACTAAAAGCAATCAACGTAAAATATGTTCATCATGGCCGGAGGGGTTTGATAGTTGGCTGATTAAAAAAAAAAAAATCTATCAGGTACTGACGAACTTGCTTGCAAATTGTGCAACACCCTACTTAGAATTAGATCTGGAAAAGGTGATTTATTGAGGCACAAAGCAAGTAAAAAGCATAACGAGAGGGCAAGTTGCATAGTTAGTAACCAAAGTACTATCGATACGCAGTTTCAAAATAGTTCCGCCGAAACGAGAAAAGTTCAGACTATAGAGCTTCAGTTGCAGTTATTGCAGAGCATAATTTGCCCTTTTCCTGCATAGATCACTTGACGCAGTTTTTAAAACATGGTATTTCAGACTCAAAATTAACTTCAAAAGTATCAAATGTATTGGGTCGCAGCCAGTTTGAGTACTTGTGTTCACTTCTACTTCAGCAAAAATTTTCCTTGTGCATTGATGAGTCAACGGATATTTCGAATACAAAATCGCTGTGCTTAGTTGTTAGAGCAACTTTAGATTTTTATATAAAAGACTTTTTTTGGCTTAATTGAAGTGGAGAATTGTTGTGCGAGAAGTATATAAAACACTGTTGTGAATTACTTCAATAAACATAATATTTGCAACATGAGTAATTTGATTGGTTTCGCAGCGGACGGTGCGGCAAATATGACGGGTAAAAATCATTCCGTATCAAAACTGCTAAAAGTTGATATTCCAAGTTTGTTTACTATTAAATGCGTTTGCCATTCACTGGCGCTTTGCTCATCGTATGCGTGCCTCAAATTACCTTCTGAAGTGGAGACTTTGGTACGAAATATATAACACTATATTGCAAATAGCCCTAAAAGAAATGCACAATTTCTAAAAATTTCGTCACTTCTGGAATACAAACCAAAAAAAATTCTACATCCGGCGCAAACCAGATGGCTTTCATTAGAATTAGTGGTGGGTCGGGTGCTATAATTCGAATTAAAAATTTTTTTCTCGCTCGCATCAAATATTGATCATATCGATACTGCCGTTACTGTTTTTAAAAATCTAAACGATATTAATGAACTGTATTTATGTTTTTTAAAATATGTACTCAATATTATTAACAAGGTTAACAAAGTATTTCAAAGCACAAATTGTCATATACAAAATATTCACAATGCAGTGTTGGGCCTTTACCTAAAGATTTTAGACAACTTTATCGATTCGATTTATTTAGATGGCGATTGTGTTTACGAGACTGACTTTGAAAATAAGGATTTGTTTTGTAAAGTTGAAGATATATATCTTGGAGTGTATGTAAAACACAAAATTGATGAATGTAAGCTTTCCTCTAACGATTTGTATGAATTCACACATAATTGCATTGCCTTTTATATGGAACTCTGCAGACAATTAAGGAGCCGGTTTGATTTCAATGATGTTGTTTTAAAAGAATTATATTTTATTAATCCTAGCGCGATTTTAAATAAAAGAATTATTTCACTACAAGTTTTAGCAACGCGGTTTCCTAATTTAGTTGCTGAAAATGATGTTCAAAAATTAGACGATGAGCTAAGGGAGTTACGATTTTTAAACTTTAAGGATCATTTTGCAATGACGGATAACCTTAATTGCGAAGAATTTTGGAGTACCATATCCAAAATTACTCGCGCAGACTCTGAGCAGGTTTTTCCTACATTGTGTCAGTTTGTGTCAAATTTAATGACCCTACCAAGCTCTTCAGCTTATGTGGAAAGAATTTTCTCAAAAGTAAATTTAAACAAAACGAAATACAGAAACAGGCTAGATAGCACGACCTTAGAGGGAATTTTGTTCAGTCAAGATTATCCATCTGTTAACAAATGCTCCTGTTACACTTTAAAATTAGATCAACTTCTTTTAAAAAACTTTAAACCAGTGGAATACAAGAATTTATAAGCAGTTATGCTTTAAATTCTAATTTAAAATTTTTGTTATTAATCAACTTTTATTATAACCCATATACGATGTGGATTTCTTTTGGTTTTGTAATGTGTTCAGTCATATTTATTATACATATGTATGTATGTCTAAACAAATAAAGTTTGTATTTATATTTCTGTTATTGTTTTTTTTATATAGTTAAAAAGTTTAGTAAATAAAAATTTGACGTTTCTTTGGCTCAAATGACGATTTTTTTTTGGTTAAATTGACGATTTTTCAGCGAAAGCTTTCGGCAACGCTGCCTGAAATAGTCAACATTGTGGCAAGACGAACATACATATATACACTGCAGCCGAGGTATTTTCGCCTTCAAGTACTGGACATTGGGCACGGAAAGCTGCCAGCCAACGAGAGATTAAGACGAATTTTATTGCCTTATAATTTTTCTAACTAAGGAACATTGAAAGGAGAACTGATCGAAATAATGTTTCTTAATTAAGAAAATTAATTATAGGCTCAGTGAACGAGCTACCAGGTGCACATCAAGTCAGCCACGCACTTCATATGCCTGATATGCGAGAGAGAAAGAGAGATATGCGGGCAGGCTGATGAAGCGGTAGCGCAAGATGTGACCCTTTCCCCGTGTATTCATTGGGGGACTCCATTGGAGGAGTCATGCTCTAGCTGCCTTAGACTGCTGGGCAATGAGCTGGCATTTATCCAGGGATGCATTCGTGCAGAGCCCCAGTGTGGTTTGTAAGCAGTAGCTTAATACCATGCCAAAAATTACTCCGGGAGTGGAGTGTGGGTCATGCTTAAAGCTGGGTTAGCGTAAGTTCAGCGAAGAGATATTTGAGAATTGCATAAAAAATGCATACCCAATAAAAAACGAGCGAATTACCTTTAAAAACAAGTGCGTCTGTGTATTCGCTGTTCTTTGTTTAAGTGGAAAATGCATAAGTCGCTTAAACAATAACATATACGTCGATAAACACCGTTGTGGAAGAAGACGAATCAGTTAATTATCCAACGAAATTTTGAACTCGATTGATCTTCCGGGGATGACCCCACATACTGAATTGAAAATAGGTGTGCCAATTATCACGTTGCGGAATATTAATCAGCCAAAACTCCGCAACAATACGCGACACGCAGTTAACAAATTGATTAAGAACGTAGTGTAAGTAAAGATTTTAACGTGGCCTTTCAGAGGAGAAGAATTCCCATGATTCCGACCGATATACCATTTCCATTCCAAAGGCTGCAATTCCCAATTCGATTCGCATTCGGAATCACAATCAATAATGCTCAAGGTTATCCTTTGGAAAAGTGTGGTTTAGATTGAGATGCGGATTGGTTCTTAGATGTTGCGTGTTCCCGTGTCGGCGCCAGATATCCTTGATATTAATGCAGAGAATGGAAACACGACAAATATTGTGTGCACACAAGTACTTATTACAAAATCAAACTCATATGAAACGTATGCTTTGTTTCGTTAATAATTTATCATCCATGTAACAGGAATATGCCACAGCAAAGCGTGGCAGGGTATAGCTAGTATATATATATATATATGAACATTTTTTTACGAAAAGAAAAAGTCTAAGTTCAGGCAATGCCGAATATTAAATACCCGGCGCACATATTAAATATAGTTTTTTTTTCACTTTTCCGAAAACTACTGTTGTTTTAGTCCGATTTCAAAAAAATTTCATCGTCATGCTTTTGTGTGTCAAGTAGGGAGGTTTCCAATGTCATATTTCTCACATTCGCGAATGTGAATGCGAATGCGAACTTTCGGAATGCGAATGTGCGAATGCGAATGCGAATGTTGGGAATAACATTCAAAAAGCTATAATCAACTTAAGTCATCGTTTTTGTTACTTAAAAAGTGTTAAATCTAGTAGTCAAAGTTCAGAAGGGCATATTATATTTCAAAAAAGTAATTTTAGTTCAGTTTTTCACCAATCGAGAGGACTTTCACCGAGATAAGCTAGTTTTTATTTAAGATAGGCCTTCAATTGGGCTTTAATTTCACATTTTCGAATGCCTCCAGATTCTGTATCCGAGGGTAATAAGATCAACGGAAATAAGGTCAATTGACTTTATTTTCCACCCTGGTGCGAATTAAAGTCAATTGACATTATTTCCTTTTTAAAAACGAAATAAAATCCATTGACATTATTTCTCTTTCAAACATTATATTTGCTAAGCTTCGCAGCGATCCGCGTTAGCGCGCCACACCGCGCGCGCCTCGCTCGCGCTCGCGCCCCGCGTACCCCACGCGACCGGCGCGCACACCACGTCACGCTACGCCGCGGCCTCCCCCGGCCCCCGTCGTGCTGTAACGCAGGTACATTTATTTTTTGTATACGTTGAAATAAATTTTTTATATATTTTAAACATCGAGGGCTTATATTCAATAATACCCTCTATCTGCACACTTTTCACAAAGATGAGATTCTGATATAAACGTCCACCTAAGCTTTAACTGCCATCAGTGATATTAATGTTACCTTATATAACGACAGGTAATAAGTCCCAGATGGTTTCTAAAATCACAAATTAGTTTTTGTGCAAATTGCAGATAGAGGGTATTAATGAATTCAAGCCCTCGATATTTCACATTTTTATATTTGTAAGTTATTGGAAGCCAACTTGGCTCAAACCATGCCTTTTGTCCCTATTTTACTTCAAATGGCACTTAATTCTTCAATTTGGCACAAAGGGCCAAAATGGCACTTTTGTAAAAAAAATAACATTTCCATTCATTTCTGTGAAATCCTTTGCGTGCACTTCTTTTTCTCAACTAAAATTTTCTAATTTATAAAGGCTATTCAACTGGTTTATCTTATTTTATCATTGCACTTTTGTTTGGAAAATGTAGCTTTATTTATTGCTAAATGTGAATAATTAAAAGGAATGACACCTTTTTTGGCACTTTTATTTTTCTATTTGGCACATTTTGGCACTTTTTTATCCTCAATATGGCACCCCATAACTAAGGATAGTTGGCAGCCCTGATTGAAAGATTTCTGCTGTGTTTTGGGGCAACAACTTGTCTGCAGTAAAAATGCATATAATTTTTGTTTCAAAAGTGTGTGAAAACCAATCAATTAACTTATATGATCTCGGTTCCGATATTAAATAATCAATAATTGTTTATACCCGCATTTTGGCACATTGGCTCGTTGAATGTGCCATCTAATAAATAGTGTCGTCATTCTCCTTAGCTGCTTTTAAATGATGTCGTCACAAATTGCTGGCGGAGACATGAATACAGTGTAAGAAAATTCTTTTTCTATAATTGTTTCCTTATAGAAAGGTTGGTTTCTTTTCCACCTTAGACATTCCGAATTCGTTCAAAATATGCTAATTTAAAACACAGAATTCTTTCAGTCTTCCTCCGGGGATTTTGGACATGGACTGTTTCTTCAATTTAATAGTGTTCGCTTTATTTTTGTGGAAACGAAAGATGTTTTGCAAGTTATGGAGCATTTCTACACTCTTTCTTCAAATATTTCTCGTATTCCAGCTGTGCGTTTAGTTTTTCACATCGTGTTTTTACATACTCGTAATTTAAATTTTTTAATACAATCATTTGGTGGTAGTTCATGATTGTGTGTCGCACCAGGGTGGGAAATAAAGTCAATTGACCTTATTACCTGTCACCGTATCCGAGCCTTCGCTTTCACTGGAGGAATCTAAAATTATTTCTAGGTTTGCTTATAAGACTTTTAGCAGTACTTGTTGAAGGCCCATCAATTTGCTTGATATACCACTTAACCGCTCAGCGCCTGAAGCTAAAAGCTGGTTATTGTCCGCACCCTGGTTAGACAGACTTAGAGCCATTTCAACAATATTAGAGTGGACTCTCTGCCCATGTACACATTCGCATTCGCAAAACATTCGTATCATTTGATGCGAATGCGAATGTGTAAGATGATGCGAATCATTCGCATAACGAATGCGAATGCAAATATTCGCAACATCCCTGGCGTCAAGTAAATAACTGTACCGTTTTGTTTGGTACAAATTGATTTTCCAAAAATTGGCTCCAAGCGTATTTCTTGCTAAAGTTTTATAGCAAATATAAATTTCAAATAAATTCGCTTCAGTATTTACTTATTTATCGAAGATTTCGTATTTATGTATATTGCCGATTTTTTCCGATTTAAAAATTTTCAGCCATTTGATTTGTTTTACCAGGACCAACAACTGTGCCAAGTTTAGAAATCGATTAAGCGGTTACCAAGATATACATATGTAATCATATTTAGAAGGTAGGCGCTTTTCCAAAAATGTATAATATTCTTATTTTTTGGCTAAAGGTCATTGTAAATATCAATTTTGAGCGAAGAAGCTTCAGTAGTTACTAAAATATCGCAGTTTTCGTATTTCTGAAAACCCCGTTATATAGGAGGTAGGCGTACCTAGTTTCGTTAAGATACCTCAATTCTTACTCGAGTTATCGGGTGCACAAACGAAGGGACGGAGAGACAATCACCGATTAATCGATTTCTCTTTTAATTCTGAGCATTTATAGATTTAAATTTATATAGATTTCGGCTGTTACAAATAACCGTTATAATACCCTTGTGCACAAGTGCGCTCGGGTATAAAACCGTCATTGCATCGGTCTGCAAAATCTAATAGCCCGAGAGTCTGAGGTCCATTTTGTGTAGTGTTTTTATGGCGTTAGAGTATTATCTTTTATCATTGGGGGCAATCGGTTGACAACTAAAATGGATGTCCGCTGGCGCACCCGAGAAAGGGTGGCCGTCTGTTGATGTTAACGTCAGTGGCGAACGCAGGTAGGGGTTTTAGGGGTTCCGGGCGTTTCCCCCCCCCCCCCCCCCCCCCNCCCCCCCCCCCCATGAAGCCTCTTTGCTTGGATTCCCAACCAAAGATCAAAGCGACTTCCCTTTATCCAAGAAGGCAGCTCTCCGAGTCGATTTAGGAATTAAGAAGCGAGGCACTCTGCTTATATTTACCAGCAAGCCTTCAGCGTATACGGGTGGGAACTTGCTCTTACTCTAACCTTTTCTCGGAACCTTAAAAAAATTAAGCAGAGGTTTAAAGGTTACTCAATGATAAAAAAAATTGAGACCCTAGAGGGTTAATTGTCATAAAAAAACGTTATAATTGTTAAATTAACAGAACCTATCAAACACTAAACTGAATAATCATTACTTTACAACGGAAACTAAAAGTCGCCATGCTTATCACCATGTTTGGATTCTTCCGGTAGTAGTTTAGGAAGGCTTAAAGTGTTGTTGCTATTCCGTCTATACTTACCCAACCTTCTAAAAGAAAAAAAGGTGATTGGCTATTTTAGCTCAAGTCATACGCACCTCTTGCCTCTTCAGCAAATAATAAATGAATCTACTCCATCATTTCTTTTAAACGCTATACATTCTTAATTTTATTTCATATTTTGCTTAAAATCTACTTACTTAATTAATTTGGCTAATAGGCATATTCTCGGCCGCTGTGGTGTAGTGGTAAGCAGTGCGCGCTTCCACTCCACAATGCCTGGGTTCAAACCCTGGTCAAAGCAACATCGCAAAAATATAGAAAAAAAGGTTTTTCTTAACAGCGGTCGTCCCTCGGCAGGCAATGGCAAACCTCTGAGTGTATTTCTGCCATGAAAAACAGCTTCTCATAAAAATACAATCGCCGTTCGGAGTCGGCGTAAAACTGTAGGTCCCTCCGCTTTGTGTGACAACATCAAGGCGCACGCCACAAATCGGAGGAGAAGCTTGGCCAAACACTAACATATGTGTAAGCGCCAATCTATTATTATTATTATTAATAGGCATATTCTAATTCAAACTTTAACCTAGTTATAATTATCTACCCCTCTCGGTATGTGTGCCTGTTATTACACGTACTAACAAATTCTCTTAAGTGCTATGTACGTTTATATGTTTGTCTTCGAACTTCTCTTCCTAATCTTACCAGTTTATGTTAAACGACAGTTCTCTGTTAACATTATTCGGTACAACAAAATTCAAATTTCCATGTTTCTTACATTTCTAACCTTCGTACATCAAAATTTATACATATGTTTGTATATACCATGATTCAATAATGAAAGGTTTTGCAAGAAAAACTTTCTCTCACTCTAATTTTATCAATGATGCTCCCACCCTACTCCTAAAACAGTGATATTCTTTTCCAAATTTCTTTGCAAGTTTTAGGAACATTTTTAAATTTTTAGTAGCGAAATTTGTACCTTTTAAATTTGAAAAAATGTTTGTTCTGCATTCGCTGGCGACAACAAGACAAAATGGGTGAGAATCGTTGGCCTACAGAAATTCAATGTGGGATAAAGAGATGAAATTCCCTTAAATGCCGCATAGTTGTGTTTGTCGACATTAGTGGAGACTTTTTTTCTGCCAAGTCGCTGTAAGGTAAGGCGCGCAATGGTTCTGATAAATGAGTCAACGAAGATATTTAGGCATTGACCTACACAACACAATCTGGCAATGGAATTCTGACAATCGCTACGCTAAATTTCCATCGCTAAAGTTCTCTAAATTAAATGCCGTGGGGTCTAAAATTACGCAATATGGAAAAGTAACAGAAGCAAAGTGTAATCAGACAAATCTGGCATTATGAGGGGCATGTAACTAAATTGTATGTTGTTAAGCGCGCCTGCTATTCTTTTAGAGACTTTTAGCGATCAAAATTAGGGATAGCGAATGCTGGAATCCGGCTGCTGGTGTCTCCGAATGAGACACTGCAATATAATATTAGCAAACCGCGTTCATGGGGCCAAACGTAACACACGACAGCTCGGTTTAGTCAATGGCGCGATATAATTGCACACTTAAGGCACTTCTCATTTGACGATGTAGATCACGTTCCCTGTCTCAGTCGTTCAGTAGCTGCGTGCCCTTTTTATACCCGAGCGCACTTGTGCACAAGGGTATATTAATTTTGTTCACATAACGGTTGTTTGTAACAGCCAAAACGAATCGAGATAGATATAGACAAATGTATACATAAATGATCAGGATGAAAAA
Organism: Rhagoletis zephyria; assembly: GCF_001687245.7. Classification (NCBI taxonomy): domain Eukaryota; kingdom Metazoa; phylum Arthropoda; class Insecta; order Diptera; family Tephritidae; genus Rhagoletis; species Rhagoletis zephyria. Next base: position 215,247 of record NW_016157549.1, read on the forward strand.
AGAAATCGATTAAGCCATGTCTGTCTGTCCGTCCGTCTGTCCGTCTGTCCGT
>NW_016157549.1:215363-217136 GCF_001687245.7 Rhagoletis zephyria
CACCAATTTCTTCCAAACTTGGCACAGTTGTTGGCCTTGATGCAGCATACTAAATGGCCGAAAATTTAAAAAATCGGACAATAACCACGCCCACATCCCATATAACGGTAATTTAGAGAAATACAAAATCTTCGATAAATCAGTAAATATTAAAGCTAATTTATTCAAAATTGATGCTTGCAACAATTCTTTACCAAGAAATACGTTTATGGTAAAATTTTGAAAAATGGTCGTGGCACCGCCCACTTATGATTACATATATGTATAAAGGCAACCGTTCTACCAATTTGTACCAAACTCGGTGTGGTTATTGTGCTTGCCACATATAAGCAAAGCGTTGAAAATTATTGAAATCGGACTAAAATAACGGCCGCTTCTCATATAACACTAAATTTCAGAAATGCTTGAAACTTCAATATTTCGAAATTGAAGGACGCTAATTTACTCAAAATTTATACACCCCGGCTTACCATCTAGCGGTAGCTTTCGGAAAGGTGAAAAAACATATGTTTTATACTTGCGCCGGGTATTTAATGTTCGGCTCCGCCCGAACTTAGACTTTCTTACTTGTTATTCTTCCTGTCGTCCGGCACGAAGCGTCTTTCGCGTAGGGATGTCGGAAAAACATCGATGCATCGAAAATATCGATGTTATGCCTCGATGCATCGAAAATTTTCCACTCGATGTATAAATAGTCGATGTATCGATCCATCGATGTATCAGTATCAGTATGCAGTAATTTATTTCAAATTTTCTACAATTTTGCTAATAACATATTTTGTTGTGAAACATTCAGGGCTGTTGTCGGATTAGCTTTTTGTCGGAATTACAAACCAATATTAATTTCATTTGGTGCCATGAAACCTGATTGGTTTTGTTCTTTTCGAACATAAACAAAACCGAAGTTCGAATCAGCTGTTTTTTAACTTCATTTCTTCAGATGTTCATTTTGTGAACATTTTTTCGGCGTTATCGCAAAAAATCAAATAAAACTGAAAAGTAAATAAAAAATTCTTATTTTCGTTGTTGGTGTTTCCGACAAGACCTCGAAATTTTGGCCAGTTTTGGTTAGTTTTCTTTTGTTTGTTTAATCTTTTTAATAAAAATACACCTTATTATCTGACAAAAAATACATAAGCCTAAATGTTAAGCTTTGTAGAAAAATTAAAGCGCAAGAGTAGAGCGGCAAGCAAACGAGGGCCTCATTAGCTCTGCCCTCGCGAGGGCGTCGTTGCGCGCGACGCACTCATTTGCAGCAGCAGACGAGCGAGGCGAGTAAACGAGCGAGGCAAATGAGGCAAGCAGATTAGACAGGCAAACGCGTTGTTTGGTCGTCAAAAATGTATGGGATAAAAATTGCAGCAACTAAGAATTTCGAGTAAAGGATTGTATGCACGCATGCAGATATACACATATGTTTGTATATATTCTCATGCACAGAAGAATAGATTCGTGCTATTTGGACCAGTTTTATCTACTAGGTAGGCACATATGTGCATACATATCTATGTAGGTATAATGTTTTTAATGTTCAATAATTTCTTATAAAATTTCAACTTATACACTTAGGTCTCTTTTTATGCGGTTCTTTTTTGTGCGGATTTGAATTTATGCGGTTTTTCAAACACTTTTCGCTGTAGCGATTTGCTTTTTTGAGAGCTTTTATTACTTTTTTCAATATGCAAGGGGCAATGCTTCTGATAAATAATTTGTTGTTGTACTCTTACATACAAGTAATTACTAAGTAATTTGACTAAGTAACTATGTTACATA
>NW_016157549.1:223640-254939 GCF_001687245.7 Rhagoletis zephyria
TTACAATTTTGTTCATTTCTCATTAACCTGACGATATCATCTGTAAAATCAAAATCATGACAACATTTCTGTACATTTTTTAAGCCATATCTTACAGTTAATAAAGCGTTTAACATTGCGAAATTCATTTTATCTGTGCTTATTTTTAACGAAATTTATTATAGAAAACGTCCTTTCAACTTCTGCGTTACTTAAAGGTAAAAGAAGCAACCGATAAACAAACTTTTTCCACCACTGAAGCTAGCGACACAATGAACAGTTTATTTGCCTTAAAGGAAAGGCGTTCGCTTTATGAGCGAAGAGTTAAATTCATGAAAATCATATAAAAAATTTGAATGTCAATGATGAATAAATTTTGAAAAGGGCTAAAAAAAGGGCTAGGGGCAATTTCAAATTTTTGTGGCTAAAAAAAGAATTTGGTAGCCAAATTTAGCCACCAAAGGGCTAAAACGGCAACACTGCTTCTCGTGCCTCGCCTCATTGCTGCTACGAGTACGAGCTGCAAGCGCCTCGTTGTCTCCGAGGCATTGAGTAGGAGTTTGCTCACTCTCTCGCTCGAACTCCGAGTTTTTGCCCACCCTGGTTGCCGATAAGCAAACCGATAAAATTAGTTTCTATGACACCAAAAACCGATATTAATTCCGATTCGAAAATCAAACCGATAATATCGGAATGCATGACACCAACGCGAATTTTTTATCGGTTTCAATTCCGTTTACGACAAAGGTCAGTTTCCACAACAGCCCTGATTATCTGAAAAATCCTATGCAAATCGATGCATCGATGTATGCCCTTCGATGCAACGAAAAATATCGATGTACATTTCGAATCAAAGAAAAACATCGATGTATTTTTTGCCACTGACATCCCTACTATCGCGACTGTGTAAGCCAATGTTTAATATTCTGACGGCGGCATAATCTCCTCAGAACACTAAAAGTGCAACATCAAAAAATTCGAATTACCATATTCGAAGCAATCGAGCCATAACCGCGAAAGAAGCGTAAGCTCCAAATGTTTTTATTTGTCGTTTTTTAATCAAAATTCCATAATTTTTCATCAAACAAATAGCTTCTTCATATCCATCTATTGTAAATGGTACCGCAAAGAATTTAAAAGGCAGACAAACACACCGAAAAAGCACTTCGAGGTGTAAACTGGTGTAAATTAAATTAAATTCGTTTTTGTTTTAAACTACCACTATGCACTATTATCCCCAACTTTTTGCGGAATTTGGCTAACATTTTAGGAATTCTTCCCTTTTTTCCTGCTTCCAAAAACCATCCCTGTGGGTGCTAGTGTAAAATTTTACAAAAAAGCTACTTACTGAATTTTCATTATTGTATATACATATGGAGCTTCACTCTTACTCTCTAATCTACCGCATTTTCGTGAGCGGGTGAGTGAGACCGAAAGTCCGTATTTCCGAAATCCTAATTACCCTTACTCTACATAGATAAATCTAAGCCGTACTTTGTTTTCGCTTATCAAACCCAGCTTCAATGTTGTATTGTATTGTATTTATTTATTACGACTCTTCGAGTCTAGATCAACACTTAAAGAATATTATTGCATTAGTTAAAATAAAAATAAATGTAAAAAAGAAAAAAGTTACATTGCAATATTTTAGATATAAATATGTTAAATTCAAAAATTTTAGATTACAATATCCTTAATTGAATAGAAATATGTACCATAAATCCACGCAATCATAGAATCTATCTGATACTTAAAGATTTGGCGTACTCATATAGCCTTTTTTTGAATAGGTTAATATCACAATTTTTCACACTTTCTGGCAATTCATTAAAGCATTTTAGCCCCTTGTAAAAAAGACTATTTTTTTCAGACTCGGTTTTATAGTTCGGTAACTTAAAATCATTTCGCTGTCTTGTATTCCGGTTATGAACCTCGTAGTTAAATTTGATACTTGTTCGCAGATAATCGGGTAAATTTCCGTTTTTTATGTTGTAAATAAATTTCATAGTATGAAAAAAAATTTGTTGTTTTACACTCATCCAATTCAAACTTATAAGCATATCTTTTATTGGAGTATCATACCGTTTGCGTAATATAAAGCGCATAGCTTTATTCTGCATTTTTTGCAGCTTTTCAATTTGAGAATCTTTCATTATAAAGAAAATTGTAGAGCAGTAGATAAAATGAGGCTCAACTATTGATCTGTATACTTTTACTTTATAGTGGCTACTCAAATTTTTACAAGTTCTCTGCATGTACCACAGTTTTGTTGCTATTTTACTAATTGTATAATCAATATGCGAATCAAATTTTAATTTGCTGTCTATTCGGATACCCAGGTATTTAATTGTATTAACCTTTCCAATTTCGGTATTATTTATTTTAATGGGTTCAAGATCCGTAATATTTTTTCTTGTAATTACCATATATTTTGTTTTCTCGATATTTATTTTTAGCCTATTAGCACAAAGCCAAATATGAAGGGCATTTAAATCAACCTGTAGTTTTTCTCTTATATCCTTCTCGTTTTTTCCATTTATTGAGATAAGCGCATCGTCAGCAAATAGTTTAATAGAACTAAATTTCAAAATAGAATTGATATCATTAATGTAGATATTAAATAAAATAGGGGCAAGAACGGAGCCTTGGGGTAGGCCAATCTTGACGTCCACTTTCTCTGATAACGTAGAACCAATGACTGTTCTTTGAGTTCGATTTGTTAAAAAATTTTTAAACCAATCTAATTCCACATCTCGAATGCCAATATCTAATAATTTATCGAGTAATATTTTTTGATCAACAGTTTCGAAAGCTCTTTTAAGATCGATGAATACAGCTATGATCGACTTTTTATTATTAAGTTCTTCTTTCCATTCAGCTAAAACCATGTTTAAGGCTGTTTCACACGAGTGCTTTTGTCTAAATCCCGATTGCTGTGGTAAGAGTATATCATTGGTTTCTAAATATTGCACCAGTTGGTTTTTGACGACAACTTCTAAAATTTTTTCGTCACTTGCCAAGGTATTTATTGGTCGAATCTCTTCAGCTTTGATCGTATTTTTAACTTTTTCTATAGGGACAATAGTAGAAGTTTTCCAGATGAAAGGAACTATGCCACTACTCAAACTCTCATTAACTATTTGAGCATAGAAAAAGCCTACATAAGGTACAAAATCTTTGACTACTCCATCTGATAATAACTTTTTTCCACCTATCTTGGATTTAAACTTTTTCACAAGGTCTTCGATGTCAACCGTACTAACAGGGTCAAACTTAAAAACACAACTTAACTGATTAAATATGTTGACATCTCTATCAACTACTTGAATGTTGCTGCAAATGTCTGTGATGCTATCTACAAAATATTTATTCAGCTCGTTCGCAATATCAGATTCATTATGATATGATTGACCATTTATTACTATTTTTTTAATTGAAGGATTTTCGTTTTCCATGCTAATTGCCTTTTTTAAATATTTCCACATCGCTCTACTATCGTTACTATTGATATCTATGTTATACTCCATGTGCTTAGCTTTTTTTTATTTTAATAAGCTTTTTATATTCTTTCTTAATGGTCCTATATTCATCCCATTGAGAATTTTCAGGAAGTCGCAAAAAAGGGTCATTGACGAAAAAAAGGGTCACCATATTATATTTGCTTTTCTTTACTAGTAAAAGAATAAATATGTTGAATTTAAAAAGAAAATAGCGGGACACGCTTTGCACAAAACAGGGTTGCAAACAAACATATATGCAAATCTTGTTGCTGCAAGGAGAAGAGTTGCATATCCCTTAAAAGTTTTAAGTGATGCATTTTTTCGTACTTACAGAAGGAAACATTTTTTAAAGCGTGGTTCTGTTAACATTTCCTAAAAAAGATCTCTGAAAATGGGCAAAAGTCGGACAAAATTATGGAAAAGGGTCAAAAGATCCAAATTTTCAACAAGTCGGGTCAAAGGGTATTGACGCTTAAAAAGGGTTAAATTTCCCCTTTAGTCACACAACGGCAACATTACCCAGCTTGGCAGCGTGGGAAAGCTTTCGTCCTAGTCACCACACTTCGAATTCATGTTTTGTTTATGCGTGTGTTTAGTAACTACGCGTGGTAAAATATGTACATGGCCGTGGCCCTATTTCAAAAACCTCTTTTGGTGAACAAAGCTAAATCTAAGGTAAAGAAAACAAAAGATAATAGATAGACTTCAATAAAATATGTGAAAACGGCTAACTTTTTCCTATCGCCCTATTTATTGAATTCATTATTTTTTTAAAACAAAACACCATTGTTCTCCTAAATTCTGTATTAATGTCCAACCGCAGCTGGAATTTTGGCCGAAGCCGAAGCCTAATATTAGGTACTATTCAATATTCGGCCGAACATTAAAGTTAAATTTTACTACGTTTCAAAAGTAAGTCTGTGAGTTTTTATTTCGTAACAAAGTGAGGACTGCAGATATGCAATAAGGTTTTACTTTTTTGAAGAGTTGTTACCTTTTAAAAAATTATATTCAAATTATTTAAAAAATAAATCAATTATCACAAAATGGGTATCAATCGAAATGGTTAGAGAACTATAAGAGGGTTTCCACCTGTTTAAAAAATCAAGTTCAATTTGAATTAAGGGAATTAGGTAAGAGAAATTTGTATGTATCATCACTGAACGCCAAACGAAAGGGGTTTCAGAAAGTAGTAGTATTTTGAACAGGTGAACAGGGTTGCAATCTGCTTGGAATGTCGAATTTAGCTTACTTATCCACAAGTTATATGAAATATTAAGATATGGATGTCAAACGAAGGAGTAATAAGAAATCTTTATTTTAAACGCAAAGAATATTTAAAAAGTTAAATTCAAATTATTTAATTACTTAAATGAATTAATAAAATATGGGTATCAATCGAAGGTTGTCTGAAATTTTTTTTATTTCTGAACCATATTTAACGGGGTTGCCACATGTTTGAAAAGTCAAATTCCACTTAATTCATTAGTTAATTAAAATATGTATCGTAATGCCCGGCGAAGGAGAGTTAACAAGGATTGGGCTTGAAAATACTTTTGAAGAGGGCTGCCACCTGGTTGAAAGGTCTTATTCAATTAACTAATAAAAAAAGTATGTGACATATAACAATACCATAGTTACACACATAGTCACAACAAGTTTTTGGCTAATCTGCATTGGTTAGACTTTTATTTGTTTTNAGTAAAATAATGTTCAGAAAACTTTAGTTTGAACTTTTTGAATGTGTGAAGAGCAGAGACCAAAAATAACCGGCCCATTTATTGCTGTGTCACAAATCGTCATATATTTCTTGTTATAAAAAATAAATCACTCACAACAAGTTTTTGGCTAATCTGCATTGGTTAGACTTTTATTTGTTTTTTTAATTTTTTTGTTACGTTTCGAATTGACCTTTTGTTTTACTTTTTTGTTTTAAATGCAACGGTATCCAAGTAGGTATGTTAAAAATACTGAGTGAAGTGCATCGGTAGTTTGCTTATAGTAAGTATAATTTATTTATTGAAGGGAATAAGATGGTCCGAAAATCAAACGTTGAATTCCCAACTTTTTTGATAAAAAAGTTTCAGTGTGTAAAGTTTGTACAAAAAGTTATAACGGTGATCATTTGAGTGAATAAAAAAGTAAGTGCGCCTGGGCTACACTGGAGAAGGGAAACTTAAGTTACATATCTATTTTGTCTCATAACCAATATACAGACATATGTACATACATACATACTAGGGCATCCAATCCCGGGATCCAGAATCCCGGGATTCCGGGATCACGGTACGATTGTCAGACGTACTGATTTTATCAGTACAGTACTGATTTTTCAACTCTTCTACTGATTTTATCCATTTCTTAAATCATTACGCTAATGTCCTGATTTTTAAAATTTGTACTCATTTGTGCTGAATTCTCAATTCAAACAAAGTACTTTAGGATTTTCGTAAGGTTTTTACATAACCTTGGAACTTCCTTAAACTGTACTGTAAAAAGTTAAAAAGTAAGAAGAAAATAATTTAATTATAGTTAACATAATTCAGATAATGTTTCATATGCACAAGAAATTAATACAACAAAAAGCTCAATCGTTTTATGGGCATATCGCCGGGTCCGTTCGTACCAGTTGGATGATGGAGCTTAAGTTATTTAAAAAGAAGGCTGATGTTTTTTGTCGAGTGTTACTAGTTATCTCGAAAATAACTTTCAGTGTAATAAAAACAAATTTGAATATTCGAATGGCTTTTGCTTATAACTTCCAACTCTTTTTTCACAATTTACTGACATTGTAAAAGAGTTTTGCATACAAGACATAGAGGTAGATACCCTGGTCGCGCCCACCAAAAACTATGTTCACCGCTACTACTGTGTTTCGTAACTGCGTATTTATCGTCGAAAACCAATCAATCATCTCATCTCAACATTTCCCCTACTAACCGTTTTCTTCGCTGCTAGTCAACTCGTCGAATTAAAAATAACAACAAAGGCCTCTACGCATTGCATTCGTCACATACTTTCTATGCTCACACTGGAAAGCTCTCACCACCACCAACACCTCCTGCTTCGTTTTAGTCGTCGTCGCTGCAAGCAAAGCTCCAGCTAAAAACACTAAAATTTGTTCGATTACCGACAGCCGGACAACCTACATACTTCGCTTCGTAAATTTCAAATATTTCATTCTTGTTTTTACCTAGCAAATATAAGTACTAATGTTAAATAAATTTGATTTTTATACTATAAATTGATATCGAATTACTTATTTTCGTGATTAAAAAGGCAGGGAAAAGGTTCCGCGCGCTTCACCAGAAGGTCCTTCGAGCCTTCGAGCTTCGTAAATTTCAAATATTTCATTCTTGTTTTTACCAAGCAAATATAAGTACTAATGTTAAATAAATTCGATTTTTATACTATAAATTGATATCGAATTACTTATTTTCGTGATTAAAAAGGCACGGAAAAGGTTCCGCGCGCTTCACCAGAAGGTCCTTCGAGCCGGATTTTCGGCTTAATTTCTCCTTCGAAAAGGAATAAAACACGCGATAATGCCTGGTAATTTGGATACCATCATATTGATAATGGAACAAACTCCTCCAAATCCAGACGCTGGTGCGAGTAACATCCGAGTAAAGGTTATGCAACGAGAACACTTGTGGAGTCGCCTTCAAAGTACACGCAATGAAATCTCCGACTTCGCCAACATGTCCGAGTCAGAGTTGAAGGTCAAAGCGGACATGTTAGAGCGACAGTACAACACTTTCGAAAAAAATACAGTCCACGCTAAAAGAATTAGACGAGTCGCAGTTTGGCTTCAAGCATCGAGTAGAATTTGAAGCGGCATATTTCGATATAAAAAGCGCAATCACCACTAGACTAGCGGCGCCAAATATTGATCACCTAAGCAGCACCCGCATAAACTCTTCGCCAATTCATCGCAAAGTAAACCTGCCAAAATTACAACTATCTAAATTTAGTGGGCGCCACACATATTGGTTAGATTTTTATAATATTTATGTTCCTCGCATTGGTTCATAATAAGTAATGCTGATTTAACTGACATCGAGAGGTTTCAGTATTTGCGCTCATGTCTCACAGACGGTGCGGCACGGCTAATTCAGTCATTAGAAGTTACACCAGCCAATTATCAAAGGGCGATTGATCTCATCGTGGGTAGATTTGACAACAAGCGGTTTATATTTCAATCGCATTTATCAACAATTTCTGATGTCCAAAAGGTCGTCAAGCCGAGTGTGTCAAGTCTACGCGAATTCATCGATAGCATCAATGCTAATCTACGCGCCATGCAATCGCTGGCGAACATTCAAATTGCTGATGGAATAATTCTTCACCTAGTAACGTCTAAGCTAGACGAAAATACGCGAAGCAAATGGGAAGAAGTGGCTGTTAAATTTGATCGAAGGTCAGTACACATCTTGCAGCTTCCAACATGGAACGATTTGGCAGATTTTCTCGAACGCCGATGCCACACATTCAATATCATCGAAGCCAATCAATCAAGCTGAGATCGGTCCACCAGTCACAAAAATCCTATATCGAAACCATGAGCGGTAAAATTCGATCAAACGGTTAAAATTATGTCTAAATTGCCTTGGTTTCAACCACTCGCTGAATCAATGCCCATCACTTCGTCGGTGCCAGCACTGTCGGGCGAGCCACCATGCCTTGCTGCATCGCACATATGGCTGCAAGGCAAACGACAACAAAAAAAGGGTAGACGGGAATGTTAAGAAATCAACAACGCTACAGGCTGGTATCGTTAGTCCCCTTTCAGACACGTCAATTCTTGCTTTCAAGTCTGCTCGTTCGTTAGCGAAGGAGGTGGGAAGAGAGGGGAAGATTACAGATACCTCCGTACCGTCAATTCGTTTTAAGTTTTCTTGATCTCTTTTGATCTTTTCGTTGCTTCCCATTTAAAGATCCAAGGACTTGAATTCAATAAAACTTGACGCGTGTGGAAGCAAAGAGAAAACACAAAAGAGAATGCGATAAAAATTGCTTTCAAGACTTGACGTGTCTGAAAGGGGACTTACAGGTGAAGTCATTCTCGCTACAGCTCTAGTAATACCAGTGTTGCCAGGTATTCGGCATGTGAAAACGTCCCTCTTGGTCTGAAAAAAACGTCATTTACGACCCAAAAACGTCTTATTCAAATGAATGCCTTATTCAAATGAATGGCCTTATTAAACTTTTATTGTATACAAAGGTACATATGTACGTAAGGTATATTAAAAAGTCATTTTGAGAGAGCACCAGGGGCGCACCCAGGAAAATATTTTGGGAGGGGTTTATACTTCGGAAAGTTCGCTTCAGATAATATGCTCTTTAAGGTACATTTATGCAAGTTTTTTCGTAAATTGCACTTTATTTACATAAAATTAGCAAAGAACTCAAACATTTGTAACCGACTTCGAAAAACGGAGAGGTTGTCAATTCGTAGGAATATTTTTTTTCTTTTTTGTGTATGCTACCGCATAACTTTGAACCACGTGAACCAATCTCAATAATTCTTTTTTTTTTTAATCGGAAAGATGGTACCTCAAGGGTCGTCCCGTAGTTTGAAAATTACTTGTTTAATATAAAGTTCTATAAACACAAGATGCGCTCAACTTTCAAAAGTAATAAAAAAATTAAAAAAATTGTTTTAATGTTCATTTTCCTCAATTTCTGGTTTCTGGTTTTCGATTGATTTGGTGATTTTTGGGAAAAATTAAATGGATGTCATTTTTATTATTTAGGTAATTTTGGTGGAACGAATTCGAAGTTGGTAAATTAAATCTTCGAATCCTTGTTAAGTACATATCAGTGGTAAACTCTTTTAGGCTGTAAGGTGTAAAAAACAACAGTAAGTGAGTATGCATTGCATATTTTTAGGACAATGGTTTCATTCGAAGTTAAACTTTTAAGAGCTCTCAATAAAAACGAAAAATTCATATAAAATTACGCACAAGAAATGGAATAGAAATTTTCTTCTATCAAAATTTCTTAAATAAGTGTGCAACTCCCAAGAAAAAAATGCTCGTATATTTATTTCTTCAAGAAAATTGACAGCAAAAGCAAAGTGCTTTTTGATAAAAAATATTTCTTGTTATTTTTCTTGAGAGCCGGCTTTAGGATACTGTTTGTATTTCAGGTTATTAGATTTAGGGGGGGTTTGAACCCCAAAAACCACCCCTAGTGTGCGCTAATGGAGAGCACATTTAAAATTCACTATAAACTGGTTTGAGATCGTTAATATAAAAATCATTCTATACATAAACTTGTGATCAGCTGATTAAGTCAACACCATTTTGATCGATTTTGGCTGTTTCTCTTTGGTTTATCTAATGTTTATTATTTTTCCATAAAAGCAACAAACAAAATATAAATCCACATTTCAAACTTTGTGCAAAAATTATAAAAAATCTGCAAAACATCAGCTAGATTTTCAACTTTTTAGTGCAAGTTTAAAGGGCCTAAATAATCGCGTTGATTTTTAATATTTTTTTTTCCTTGTAGACATTTGGTAAGGCGGTCGGCTGTCGAATATGCTGTATTACGTTCTGCTAAGACGGAGCATAGCAATATTTCAGCCTTTTTTGGGTTCATTACATTTTCAATGAAGTCTTAAAAAAGCTGCCTACTTTTTTTCTGACTTGTTATGCTGCTACAGCTTTTTTGATGCTTTTACGGCGTGCGTGTTGCAAGAGATCAGCTCTTCCTTATTTGGCTTTTAATGTGCAATTGCAAATATTACAACAAGCCTCGCAACCTGGCAACGCCGTGTAATACTTCGGGACGCTCTCTCATCGCACGTGTGTTTTTGGACTCAGGTTCTCAGCTCCATTTTGTCACCGAAAGAATTGCACAGCATCTTCGGTTACCGCGCAAAAAGCGCAGCATAGAGGTAACGGGCATTGGATCTACAAGAACGAAAACGCAGCAAGTATGCTGTGTTGTACTAAAATTGCGCCATACAGCATTTTCTCCGATCTTGGAAGCGGTCATCATACTGAACATAACTTCGTGTCAACCCAGCAATTGCGTCAGCATTGAGAAATGGAATTTGCCTAACAACATAAACTTGGCAGATGAACAGTCCTACGAGCCACCCTCGATCGATTGTCTTATTGGAGCTGCGTTATTTTATGATTTGCTTCTCGTCGGTGAAATTAAGCTGCACAACAATTCACCGGTTCTGCAAAAAACTAAACTCGGTTGGATAGTTTCTGGCATCGCTAACTCATCTGCACCCATAGCCTTATCACCACAAAAATCATCGGCCTATAAGGCATTTCTCACCATGTCCGAAGAACCAGCTCTCGATCAGCTGTTGCAAACCTTTTGGGCATTGGAAGAACACCACATCAATTCACCAACGTCATTTTCGGCAGAGGAGCAAGCATGTGAAGATCTCTTCGAAACAACCACAACCAGATGTCCAAAAACCAACCAATTCATCGTTCGCTTGCCGTTTAAAGAAGACCCCAGCAGTCAAGGGCAATCATATGATGCTGCTTTCAAAAGGTTGGTATCTCTTGAGTATAAATTTTCTCGCAATCCCGCATTCGTCAACACATATCGTGAATTCATGAACGAATATATTAACATGGGGCATATGACACTGCTTAATAACCCCGAAGGGGCTCGTAATTTTATCCCTCACCACTTCGTCACAAAGGCGGACAGCAGCACCACAAAGCTCCGTGTGGTCTTCGATGCGTCGTGCCGAACTTCAAATGGGAAGTCTCTGAACGACATATTGCTCGTCGGTCCGACGCTACAGGANGTCACAAAGGCGGACAGCAGCACCACAAAGCTCCGTGTGGTCTTCGATGCGTCGTGCCGAACTTCGAATGGGAAGTCTCTGAACGACATATTGCTCGTCGGTCCGACGCTACAGGACGATATTTTCACAATCCTGCTTCGCTTTAGAGCTTACAAATACGTGTTAATGGCTGACATCGCTAAAATGTACCGCCAGGTACAAATGAACTCAGCTGACTCTCCTTGGNACGATATTTGCACAATCCTGCTTCGCTTTAGAGCTTACAAATACGTGTTAATGGCTGACATTGCTAAAATGTACCGCCAGGTACAAATGAACTCAGCTGATTCTTCTTGGCAGTGCATTTTATGGCGAGATTCACCGAACACTTCTGTGCCATATCTGCCACAAAGGCTCTACAACAGTTGGCAAAAGACGAGGCCGAATCGCTACCTATTGGTTCAGCTGTTACGCTCAGAGATTTTTACGTTGATAATCTCATGACGGATGGCGCTACCACTGAAGAAGTCGTCCAAATTAAACAGCAAGTTGTTGAGTTGTTTAAAAACGGGGGCTTTCCCCTACGAAAATTTGCCACTAATGAAAATTCCATCATCACTGGCATTCCCCAAGCCGACCGTGAAGAAATCGTACAAATCGGCGACGTTGACTACAATAAAACACTTGGGTTGAAATGGTCACCATCGAGCGATAACTTCGTGTTCAGCTACACCGAATCATCGTAGTCTTCGAAAAACACAAAAGGAGCGATTTTATCCCAAATTGCAAGCTTCTTCGATCCACTTGGATTATTGAACCCTATAATAGTTTCATGCAAAATATTAATTCAGCATCTATGGGCACTGAAACTAGATTGGGATGAAAGTCTCCCATAAGATGTTTACACCCAATAGCAAGATCTTCGTCGGCAGCTATCTCTGGTTCAAAAAATCAAAATTCCAAAGTATGTACCTTTCAGCACCGCTACTGAAATTCATGCCTTTGCAGATGCCAGCACGAAGGCTTACGGTGCCTGCATCTACATGGTCACACGCGATTCTAATGGCACGACATCATCGTTGCTGTCCGCTAAGTCTCGTGTAGCTCCAAAGAAGAAAGTGAGCTTACCGCGACTTGAATTGTGCGCTACATTGCTGCTGGCGGAACTGCTAAAATCAATCATTGACATTTTTTCGCCAAATCCTGAGGCCATTCATTGCTGGTCAGACTCAACCATCGCGCTATCCTGGATCAAGGGAGAGCCGTCGCGTTGGACGGTATTCGTTGCGAACAGAGTAACCAGAATTCAACAATTAACATCACAATTCAAATGGCACCATGTAACATCAGCCGACAACCCTGTTGACGTCGTTTCAAGAGGAAATTCTTTATGGTTTCATGGGCCAAAATTTTTACTGTGGCCTCAAGAGCATTGGCCACGTTCATGGTTTGACATATCTTCTGACATACCTGAACAGCGATGTCAACGATTCGTATTGGTTGCAGAGGAACAAAATGATATGATCAACTTCCAAAAATTCCTTCGGATATTTACGTACGTCAGGTGGGTCATTCAACGCAAGCGGGGATTGATGATTAGAGCCGGCGAAATAGAAGCAACGTTACATTTGGTCTGCAAAAATTTTCAGCAGTTATATTTTCGTGACGAGTACCAAAGGATTTTAAAAAATTCACCACTTCATCGGTCATCAAGGCCTTTACAGCTCGCACCATTTGTGCACAATCAACTCATTCGAGTCGGCGGCAGAATAAAAAATTCTACATTAACATTCAACGCCAAACACCCCATCGTGCTGCCTCATGCTCACCCTTTCATTCACACTCTCATCACCTATTATCATCTACAACATCTTCATGCAGGCGCTCAAACATTGCAAAATATTCTTCGTGACAAATTTTGGATACTCAACGCAAGAACGGTCATCACTCAAGTAATCCACCCCTGCATAATTTGTTATCGCCTTCGCCCAGTTATCATTAAGCAGATAATGGGGGCACTACCTTCGCAACGCATCAGTCCATCACACCCATTTGAGACTACAGGCATTGACTATTGTGGCCCTTTGTTAATGACTCAGAAAATCAGAGGCAGGGCTGCAATAAAAGTATATATTGCAGTTGTCATCTGTTTTAGCACCAAGGCTATTCACTTAGAGGTAGTGCCTGATTTATAAACGGCAGCATTCATCGCTGCACTTAAACGATTTGTGGCTCGGCGAGGACGATGTCGGCTTATCTACTCCGATAATGCAACTAATTTCATCGGGGCAAGCCGTGAGTTACGTCATCTGCTTGAAACATTCATGACACAGCAGCACATCAACCCGGTAGAAAACTTTTGCCGTGAAGAAGGAATCCTGTGGAAATGTTTCCCGCCCAGATCACATTTCGGTGGTCTGTGGGAGAGCGCGGTGAAAAATGCAAAACATTATCTAGGCCGGTATAAAATTTGAAATCTACTCCTCTACTCCGCTTGGCTTCAAATCTATTCCGCTTTTTTTCATTCATGTTATGCCCCTCTTGGGTCTGTTTTTTGAGTGTTCACCACCGGTTTCAGTAAAAAATTGAAAGTTAGCCAAATCTCACTGTTAAAAAGTAACTCTTTCATTGCAATGCGTCAATAAAGTAACTTCGTTATTTTTTGATATATGGCTGTAGAAATTGGCGGATGCAGAAGTTTTTAAAAAATATATGTAGAATGAATTTTATATAAAGTAGAAAAGGTTTAGATCCTATTGCTCTTTAAAAAGTTAAGTGTTAGATACGTTCAACTTTATAGAAAACATATTATCCTTACTTTGCTCGCGTTCTTATTTTTGCATGAATAGAAAATATTTAAGTCAAACATTTAATGTCAAAAACGAAAATAAAAAATTCAATCTAGTACGGAAAATTTGTTTTTGCTCCGATTTTTGCATCGATTTAGTCCTGAATCGAGTTTTGGAGGTCCGAACACTGTTCTCTACATTTGAACTGTTTTCTAAACCTCAAACCGCAGTGTGGACAGCAATAGTTAGTGATGTGGTTAAGTTCGATTTGAGATGGTTAGCTTTTTGGTGGGGACATGGTATTAGAGCACTTCTCGATTTTAGTTTTTGTAACTCATTTTTAATAATTTCTTCTGCGACTGCTTTGAAAAATTTGTGCTTATAGCGAGCTAAATAGATAGATATGGAAAATAGATTATTATTTTTGAACAAAATTCTGTTTTCAAAGTCGTGGCTACCAGCCGAATCGGATCTGCATACTGTTATTTTTTTTTAAAGCACCCCTATTTTATACCTTTCATGAGCATGAAATGGTATTATAACTTTGGTCCGATGTTTGTAAGTACCAGAATAAGAAGAGATAGACCCATTAAAATGTATACTTAAATGAGCAGAACGTCGAGCTGGGTCGATTTAGCCATGTCCGTCTGTCCGTCTGTGTGTCTATCTGTCTGTATGTCTGTCCGTCTGCTTGTATGCAATCTAGTCTCTCAGTTTTCGAGACATCCGGATGAAATTTGGTAGGTGGGTGTATTTTTATAATGTATTAATCATTTGTCGGAACCGGAAGAATTGGACCACTATAACATATATATCCCATACAACTGATTGTTCAGATATGAGATTTTTCGCTATAACTTCTCCATTTATGCAGCTAGGAACATGAAATTTTTCAATACTTCCACCCATTATCAACAGAAAACTTAGAGTGAAAATTGCAAAGATCGGGTCACTATAACATATAGCTCCCATACAACTGATTGTTCAGATATAAGATTTTTCGTTATAACTCCTCCATTTAAGTAGCTAGGAACATGAAATTTGGCACTGTTATCACTCATTATAAAAAGAATACTTTCAGGGAAATTGGCGAAGATCGGGTCGCTATAACCTATAGCCTCCATACAACTGATTGTTCAGATATGAGATTTTTACCGATAACTTCTCCATGTATGCAGCTAGGAACATGCAAATTCGAGCCGTTTTCACTCATTGTTAACAGAATACTTATAGTGAAAATAACAAAGATCGGGTCACAATAACATATATCTCCCATACATCTGATTGTTCAGTTATGAGAATTTTCGTTATAACTCCTCCATTTATGCAGCTGGGAACATGACATTTTGCAATATTTCCACCCATTATCAAAAACATACTTACAGTGAAAATGGCGAAGATCGGGTCGCTATAACCTATAGCCTCCATACAACTGATTGTTCAGATTCGAGATTCTTTGTTATAACTTCTCCATATATGCTGCTAGAAACATGTAATTTCGCAATATTTACACTAATCACCAACAGAAAGTTTACGGTAAAATTAACGAAGATCGGGTCACTGTAACCTATTTATATCCTCCATACAACTGATTGTTCAGATATGCCGTTTTACTGTAAAACTGCTTTTTTTGGAATGCTAACACAGATAAATTTCGTAAGCTATTCTATAAATAATAATACAAAGTCTACTGAGAAAATCCTCAAAATCTACGCTGTATAATCTTTATCTCTTATACCGCTGATTGTTCAGATACCAGTTATTACGATATATCTCCTTTATGTAGGAGTCTAAACCCATTAAATTGTGTTACCGGTATACATACCGATAACACAGCAGTGAACATCACTTAGATTGGTGCTATATAAGGTATATCTTCCATACCTCTGATTGTTTAGATATGGTTTTTCATATATGTATCTCCTCTATCTATGTATTCTGTAAATATATAATTTTTTTTAAATGCAGTAATCTATTAAAGTAAAATTTTCAGATACTCATTAAAGGTATGAAGCCTTCGGCATAGCCGAAGACAGCGCTGCTCTTACTTGTATTATAATCATTTGAATAACAGATAGTTACGTAATTCTTATCTAATTAAAGGTCAGACCTATAGCTTTTTAATTATTTGAGCATCGATTCTCTTTATAGCTAGACGTTGATCATTTCTACTCCCTATTGAAGCAGCTTACTCATTGACTTTAAATAGCAAAGAAAGGACAGTTTTACCACTGAAGATTTTAGCCAAGGATCCAATGTATATCCCTATGAAAAAAAATATTATCCAACAAGTAAACAAAACTACTGTTTTTTAAATTTTTGCTAAAAATAAATTACCCAAGAGCCCCATTTGAAATTATTCAAATACGTGGCATACGCGGTACGTCTGCCTCGCGAATCATTTGTGTACGTGTTGACTCGCCTTCGACTACACACAGTTGAATCATTCCGAGTCATACCGGGAGTCATGTTGGTGTAACTAACACATATTCATTTTCACAAACACATCCAAACCGACTCACGAGTCACCGCACCGTGTATGCCGCCTATAACATCAAAAGCAAATCACGAAATTNTTTTGGAATGCTAACACAGATAAATTTCGTAAGCTATTCTATAAATAATAATACAAAGTCTACTGAGAAAATCCTCAAAATCTACGCTGTATAATCTTTATCTCTTATACCGCTGATTGTTCAGATACCAGTTATTACGATATATCTCCTTTATGTAGGAGTCTAAACCCATTAAATTGTGTTACCGGTATACATACCGATAACACAGCAGTGAACATCACTTAGATTGGTGCTATATAAGGTATATCTTCCATACCTCTGATTGTTTAGATATGGTTTTTCATATATGTATCTCCTCTATCTATGTATTCTGTAAATATATAATTTTTTTTAAATGCAGTAATCTATTAAAGTAAAATTTTCAGATACTCATTAAAGGTATGAAGCCTTCGGCATAGCCGAAGACAGCGCTGCTCTTACTTGTATTATAATCATTTGAATAACAGATAGTTACGTAATTCTTATCTAATTAAAGGTCAGACCTATAGCTTTTTAATTATTTGAGCATCGATTCTCTTTATAGCTAGACGTTGATCATTTCTACTCCCTATTGAAGCAGCTTACTCATTGACTTTAAATAGCAAAGAAAGGACAGTTTTACCACTGAAGATTTTAGCCAAGGATCCAATGTATATCCCTATGAAAAAAAATATTATCCAACAAGTAAACAAAACTACTGTTTTTTAAATTTTTGCTAAAAATAAATTACCCAAGAGCCCCATTTGAAATTATTCAAATACGTGGCATACGCGGTACGTC
Source organism: Rhagoletis zephyria (assembly GCF_001687245.7). Classification (NCBI taxonomy): domain Eukaryota; kingdom Metazoa; phylum Arthropoda; class Insecta; order Diptera; family Tephritidae; genus Rhagoletis; species Rhagoletis zephyria. The sequence goes on from NW_016157549.1 coordinate 241,009, forward strand.
TGCCTCGCGAATCATTTGTGTACGTGTTGACTCGCCTTCGACTACACACAGTTGAATCATTCCGAGTCATACCGGGAGTCATGTTGGTGTAACTAACACATATTCATTTTCACAAACACATCCAAACCGACTCACGAGTCACCGCACCGTGTATGCCGCCTATAACATCAAAAGCAAATCACGAAATTTTTGTTAAGAATTACAGTGCACACTTTCTCTTTTGTGTCTACACCTTTTCCAATAGTATTTCAGAAAAACCCAAATGTATTTCCGAAAACTACAAATGCTTTTCAGAAAAACTCAATTAATTTTCAGAAAAGGCCAAATGTGTTTCAGAAAACCTCAAATTATATTCAGAAAACCTCAATTGATTTTCAGAAAAGGCCAAATGTGTTTCAGAAAACCTCAAATTATGTATATTCAGAAAAACTCAAATAAAATTCAGAAAAGGCCAAATGAATTTCAGAAAACCCCAAATATATTTCAGAAAACCCCAAATGTATTTCAGAAACACTCAAATCAAATTCAGGAAAGGCCAAATGTATTTCAGAAAAACTCAATTGAAATTCCGAAAAATGCAAACGAAATTCAGAAAAGCGCAAATGTAATTCAGAAATCATTTCCAGAACACTTTTATCTATGGACTTTTTATCATCACTCTTATGGCGTTTTCGTTTCTACAAAAAATGTTGCCTTCTCATCGCCCTCTTCTTAGTGTTTGTGCGTAGAGGGCAAAGAGAAGGATGCATTTTTCGGTAGAAACGAAATCGGCATTAGAAAACACAATGGCTTATTAATTCATATCCCGATTAACCCCTCACCCACTTTTTGTAATGGAGTAAAACAGGATAACACTTGTAAAAAAGCATATTTATTTAAATGAAATGTTTTAAATTTCAATAGACATATCCCGCAATGCCAAAGCATCAAAAAAAAAACGATGAGTGCTGGAGCGCAATCCGCAGTANCTCAAAATCTACGCTGTATAATCTTTATCTCTTATACCGCTGATTGTTCAGATACCAGTTATTACGATATATCTCCTTTATGTAGGAGTCTAAACCCATTAAATTGTGTTACCGGTATACATACCGATNTTTACTTCAAAACTGTGTACTTAATTGTAAGATTATTTATGTAAAGTGTAAGAAAACAGTTTGGAAATCTACAACTGGATTTTTCTGAAATACATTTGTGTTTTTCTGAATTTCAGTTGTGTTTTTCTGAAATACATTTGGGGTTTTCTGAAATACATTTTGCCTTTTCTGAATTTCATTTGAGTTTTTCTGGATGTTTAAAAACAAATAAACCTAGTATTTATATATAATTTACTCAGTTTTTATCCAAAATCTTGATGTAATATGGGCGGTCAAGATGGGCGTGGCGCGATTGGTCCAAAATTTGGTCTTGTTGTTACATATGCCATGAATATTTACTCCGCGAATTTTCAACTTCGTAGTTACATTAGTTTAATTTATGCCAAAAAAGTTGATTTGGGACCACAGTGGGTTGTCAGAAGGCATATTTCCATTGCCGGCTTAAATAACCCAGCAAAAGTGTGTATGCATACAAATATACGTTTCATTGCGTTTGAAAGGCGCCGTGCCCCTTTTTCACATAGCCCCAATTTTCTCTGAGGGTATGGGATTGATATTATATATCGCACACCGCCTTCAAAAGGGTCACACTCAAAATAATACTTTCGTCAGAAAATGCGAAAAACTATTTCGTAACACATGCTAATCATATGGGCAAGGGCGACTTTACCTTGTTTTTTAACAAATTATAACAAAAATTTGCTCCAGCTTTTGCTGAAAGGTAAATAAAAGATCTGTATAAATTTTTAGAGCATAATTTTGAGTTGTGGCTCTTTTGAAGACGGTGTACGATATCTCCACACCATGTTAGAGTACCCTAACTTGAACACTTCCGGAGATATGTATTATGAAAACTTCGGTTTGTGGAAGACACACGCCTCTTTTTCCAACAGCCCCAATTTATCTTCATGACTAGTCGATTGATTTTATATATGAATAGCAAGTTCCAGTACTCTGTCATGAACACTTGCACAGATATGCAGTGTGAAAACTTCGGTTTGTATGGGAGTCGTCACGCCCGTTTTTCCAATAGCTCCAATTTTTCTAAATGACTATGCGATTGATTTCGTATATCTCGGTACCATGATCGAGAGATATGCAATATGAAAAGTTCGGTTTATATGGGAGGTGCCATGCCCCCTGCACCTAGCGGTATGAAATATACTTTACCTCCGATTCTCATACCTACCATATATACACAAACAATTTCATAAAGATCGGTGGAGCCGTTTAGGAGGAGTTCGACCGTGCCGTGACATGAGATTTTTATATATTAGATACAAATATGTATTTCATTATGATCTGCTTTTGAGGTTTATGTATTCAGTGATAATAAAAAATTTAAATGCATTTACAAGCAAGTGACAACCTTACACCAAATGTAGTTCATTCAAATAAGGCCCTTTCTTCTCCGGCAAACACAGAAAGGAGAACTCTGCGTAGTAAGGGTTATAATCCCTAAGCGCGGCTAAAGGCCGCCTGCACAGAAAGTAGTTTCGCCCCTCTTCTCCGGCAACGCAGATAGTTGAATTCCGCTTAGTAGGGGTTATACGCATAGAGAAGTTCCGATTATCTTCTCCGGCAACACAGAAAGGAGAATTTTGCGTAGTAAGGGTTATGATCCCTAAGCGCGATTTCCAGCACATGCCTGCATATCTTGGTAACCGCTTCAACAATCTCTCGCAAACTCGACACAGTTTTTGGCCTTGAGACAACATACTAAACGGCTGAAAATATATAAAATCGGAGAATAACCGCAGCCACATCCCATAACGGTAATATAGATAAATAGAAAATCTTCGATAAATCAGTAAATACTGAAGCAAATTTATTCAAAATTGATGCTTGCAATAACTCTTTAGCACAAAACACATTTATGATAAAATTTTGGGTAATGTGCGTGGCACCGCCCACTTATGACCACATGTGTGTATCTCGGTAACCGTTCGATCAGTTTGTACCAAATTTGGTATGATAATTGTGCTTGCCACATAAAAGTAAAATTTTAAAAATAAATTTAAAAATGCTTGAGACTTAGATATTTTGAAATTCAAGGGCGCTAATTTACTCACAATTGATGCTAACAACCAGTAACATTACTTATTATGGAATTTTGGAAAATGGGCGTGATACCGCCCACATGTAACTATATAAGTTCTTTTTATTATGTTTACCTGAACGTTCTGTCGAAGAAGTTTCAAACAGGGATAAAACCACACTTGCTTGTAGCGGTAGTGTTCGGAAAGGTAATAAAACTACATATATTTTACACTTGCGCCGGGTATTTAATGTTCGGCTTCGCCCTAACTTAGTCTTTTTTACTGGTTCCGCATGTATTTTGTTTGTGTAAAATTATTTTACTATCGGTTTACCGATTACTAAATTAACGTGGTGGAAAGGTTGATAACTTTTCTGGTAGTTGGTATACTACTATCAGCTGCTCTATATTTATTAAATTTTAAATTCGATCGCTGCCGAAAGATAGCGCATATGTGTGAGTAAAATTCATTGAACTTTCTTTTACCAGACTAACAAAAGTAAGCTGCAAAGGACGTTAATCTTCTTCTTCTTATTTGGCACTGTAACCGCCTCAGCGATGTTAGCCGAGTTCAACAAAGCACGCCAGTCGTTACTTTTCTGTGCCAACTGAAGCCAATTGGAAAGGTCAAGTGATCCCAAGTCCTTTTCCACTTGGTCTTTCCATCGCAGTGGAGGCCTCTCTATTCCTCTGCTATTACCAGCGGGTTCCATTCCAACGACATGATAAGATTACCGAGTACCAACTAGAAGTTTACCAAAACTACCGAAATGGGTGTGAAGACCTCTAATATTTTTGGCGGGAAAAACTGTCCAACGTTGAAACTTTCAGTACTCCAACCTCACTTAAATTATGAAATCAAAATATTTTTTCCCCTTTTCAAGGCACAACAAATCGTTTATTTGTCGAGATTGCATATGTACATATACATACATTTTACTGCCGAATTTTTGGGGTTGAGGCATATCGCGGCTAACCAAAACTAAATTGTAAATTATACGGTCGCTTAAACACCCTTGTTGAAGTCTGCTCTCCCTTGTAGTTTTTTACAATTCTACTAATGTAGACACAATGCTATGAGACCGCATATCTACATACGTACATACATACATATGTATGTATGTATGCGTAGTATGTGCATATGGCCACAAACGAATGTCTCGTTTGACAAAAGAAGGCGAATAATTACAACATTTTTTACCGCCAATTGTGATGTGTGTCAGCAACTGGCTACATAAACCTTCAGGTGGTATGCACATTTACTCAAATAAATATATGTACGTAAATGTGTACATATGTATGTACATAAAATATATACTACATGGGCAATTCTCACAAACTTGGAATTTTTTTGTGAAAAAAAAATATATTATTTTTTAAATCGTAAGCACATGTCCGAAATTTTTAGTTTACGTTCGTTTAGCTGCTAGAATACAACATCCAACGTGGTACAATATTTTAAAGCAACGCACCATACGTTTTTAACGCTTTTTACGCGTGTTTTTTTTTTTAAATCAAAAGTGGGCGTAATTTTAATCCGATTTCGAAAATTTTCAACATATATCTTGTGTGCCAAGGTCAATGATTGTACTGAGTTTGGTACAAATTGATAAGTCCGTTACCGAGATTCACATACAGAGAACCAAATAAAAACTGGGACGCGACATTTTAGTAAGTTTTGGCTATTTTTCTTTAGTTTGTTTAATGTTTATTTATGAAACTATAGCTGATTACTTAACAAACACGATATAAATCCAAATTTCAGACTTTGTGCAAAAATCACGCAAAACCTGCAAAGTTTGACACAAATTTCTAACTTCTTGATCAGCATCTTTAGACAAAATTTTGGTTGTAAGTTTTGTAGCGCATCAAATTTTAGCAAAGCAAATTGCAAATTTTAAGTATCTTGGACTTGCCGTTGATTTTTGGCACTTTTTTATTGACGATGGTCGGCATTTTTTCATATAAAAAAAATTTCCGAACATAAGTTGCTAAAAATCAACGATAAGTCCTAGCATCTACAGCCCAAGCTCTTTCATTTGACACATCAATTTCGAAAATCGAACGTTTAGTGCAGATTTGATGACATGGACAAAAAATGCCTTTGGGTATTATATATGTATATTGGTTTCTTTGGGGCCTTTTCTTATTTCTTTTTCGCTCTGTAACTTTTTAATGAACAAATAAAAAAGTGATGCACGAGGATCATAGTTCAATAGTATATTGTACAAAAGAGCACACACGTATTTGCCTAAATTTTCCAATTGCAGACGATGACTAATAAAAAAAATATGCATTTTTACTTTTGTGCACGCATCGTAGACCTTTTAAAGAAGTGGTTTTTTGAAATATCTTCTAATGAGAGCACATAAGCCAGCCACATCTAGATTGATTCCTTTTATGCTCCAGAATACTATAAAAGTTGTCCGATAACAGTTTTAGGTACGCACCATCTACAGTATACTATAAAAGCCGCGAGTTTCAGAATTTAAATAAAATTATAGTTTAAAAAACTAAAACCTGCTATTATAATTTCCATTCGTACTGTCATCAGGTATGTAACTTGAGAATAGAAATCGCTGCATCTTTTAGCCGCATCAATATTACATAGTGACATCCCGAGCTAATAAAAGGGAGCTAAAAAAGGAGTCACACCACTTTGACTCTTCATAACTTCTTTTCTATTGCAAGCACATGCTTTTAACGACCCGCATTCGATTCTCCTCTCCAAATACTACCAGGTCATTATAAACTCAAGCATGAGTAGTCAACGCACCAATTTTTGCAACATAAAAATAAAAAAATAATATGAGAGTCACACTTTTATTTGTGAAAATTTCCCAATTTTATATCTGAATTATATGCATATTTAGCTAGAAAATATGTACGGCGGTACTTTTTGCATTAACATAATCTACACAACATATGTAACCTGATGTTTGTTAATATGCGTCATACGAATATCAGTTAATATGAGTCATATCTTATTACATTAAACGAGCAATTCTTGTACATATATACATATATATATCCACAGCGTTCTCGGAAACGTCTCTAACGATTTTGATGAAATTTTGTACACAGATAATATAATGGATTTTAAGGTTATCTGAACAGGCAATATCTCCGAGAAGACTCGTGTAAGGTTGCCACCTATTCCAAATTAGTTAAAAATTTATTAAAACATCGTAATATCGGTATCAAATGGAAGGTATTTTAAAGATCCGTAATTCAAAAATATTTTTAGTTGCCACCTTTTTTGAATCACTTGTTTTCGATTCTACCCAATTTATCTAAAACATCGCAATATAGGTATCAAATGAAAGGTATTGTTGAGAACTTTGGTCAGAAAATATTTTCCATTAGGGTTGCCACGTTTCTATGTAATACAAATTTTTATTTTGTTAATTTCAATTAGCATTTCTTTTTTATGTATATACAGCATTTTCGGAATAGGGTTGCCACCTAAATTTTAGGGTAAGAAATTAACTTAATAGATATAGAAATCCAATTTTTGTTATCTATTTCCAAAATATTTTTTTAAAGCTCTCCAAATCTTGAAAACTTCAAAAAGTATATGCACTCCGGGCAAAGCTCGGTCAACCTGGTACTGAGTTAATATGAGTCATGCGAAAGTTCGAACTAATTGAGAATTGCCCTTACATATTTAAATACGGAGGCACATATGTATGTACATATTTTTACACATTTCATCGGCTATTTGTTTCAATGTCATGCGCGACAACTAAATAAAAAAGAAAAGTCCTTATTTCATAAACAAAAGCGGAGAAGAAATTGCCGCCCACAAATGGCACCAACATGTGGCAACCGATAATTTGCGGAAAGCGTGATTTTTTTTTACGATTACAGTATTATGTATGTATAAGTACATGAGTACATGTGTAAATAAATAAATATGAGTGACTCTATTTTTATTAGAGCCTTCGATTTACCGAGATTGTTCGAGAAGCAATTTCTCGCGAGGATCGCTTTCTCACGAGATTCTCTTGTATCGAAAGACTCGTTATACTCGCGAGCTTCTCGATGATCAATATAGGGTATTTAAACCCTGAACTGTTGATTTTCTTTCAAGCGCAATACTCGTCGCTCTCCAGAATATAAACCATGTGCATGGTCCTTTCCAGTGAGGTCTGTACTGTCCAACCATATGGAGGAGCTTTACAAATACCATTTATTACTTTTACTCACTTTCTTTGCCGGAGCCATCAAACGCAAATAATACATGCATACACATACATTAGGGTGGTCCAAAAATGCATGTGTAGAAGTAAAGTGGGAATTTTTATGCTCTCACCCCCTAGGAATGAAAAATATACCCTTATTTTTTATTTTGAAATCAAAAAATATTTAGAGGTCGCTCAAAGCGCCTAAAGTTGTTCATGTATTTTATATGGGAAAAAGAAATGGTATAGAATTCTTGAAAGTCAATATTTTTCGATCGGAAAACTGTGGTTTTTCTTCAGGAGACTTTCGATAATAATACCCAATTATCTATTTAACCATTTTTTAATACTAACGATTTTTTATTGGTCGCCCCATTGCATTTTTCGGGGTTTTTGTGGGGGTTTGTCGGACCTATAAATTATAGTTGCAATGAAAAAATGGTTAAATAAACATTTGGGTATTATTACTAAATGGAGAAACAGAATATGCGTCTTAAAGATCATGAGGTTTTCCATGTATTTTATATGGGGGAAAACACGTTTTCTTAGAAATGGTATCGAATTCTTGAAAATCATTAATTTTCGATCTGAGAACTCTGTTTCTCTTTAGGAGACTTCCAATAACAATTGACAATTGTTTATTTAAACAATTTCTAATACTATTTTTTATAGGTCCCCCAAAACGCCAAAAAATTAATTTGAACGTATGTATTACATACATGTAATTTTATAGTATTCAAAAAAGAAATTATTAATTGGTCGCTCTATATAAAGAAAATTTATAGAAATCTGAAAATTAAAATTTTTAGAGATGTCGCTCTAATTATGGAGTCTAAGAGAAAATAGTATAAATGAAGATAATAGATACTCTTTAATCATGGCCTTGCCCTGATAAAAGCGCAGTCTTTAAGTAGAGCCTTATAAAACTTTTACAAAACCAATTGTTTTTTTGTGTAATCTGGGCAGATTTATTAGTTTAATAAGAGCATATATTTTATTTATAAACTCTCCCGTGTACATCTGGCATCTTAAAAAATTAAACTGCTACACTGTAAAACATTTAAAATTTTAATTGCAAATTTTCGGTAAGGAGTGAGCGAGTGGACAAAAAGTATATAACGGTAAGAAATACCCATATATGTATGTATAACGGAATATTCACAGTCGATGCCTATGGCCATTGTATGTCCCACCTTTTAGCCCAGTCAAGTTAGCTCAAAAAATAGGGGTAAGCCAATAATAATTCGCATAAAGCTGAAAATTGGTACGAATGTTGCAATCACTATTATGTATAAAACGTCAAAGTCCCCATCGATCCAACGCCTGCAAAAAAAGTTATGCAAGGTCAAAGGTCACAGAAATGAATTCTTTGGATTTTTCAGCAGAACTATAAGGTCTATCATAAAAATAGGAGAGACTGTTATAATATTTGTCTTCTTAAGGATTATCATTTCTTAGATATAGCGATTCAAAATTGTAGTAAAAGGTGTGTACTCCATAATATCCAAATAAAAAATTTAAATAGAAACTTTTGTATGGACAGTGACGGGCAAAACTGTAACATGGTGTAACATTTTTTACTTCAGCCATCGCTACTTTCCAAGTTCTAACGACTTTCATCCTTTTGTTGTATATTCTTGTTAGTACACCCCTACTCCCTCTCTCATAACGATTTGAAGTCAATACAACAACAATAAACAAACCAGCGGACAAAAATGTAAATTAAGGCAAATGTAACAGTGACGGGCAAAACTGTAACATGGTGTAACACTTTTTACTTCAGTCATCGCTATCTTTCCAAGTTCTAACGACTTTCATCCTTTTGTTGTATATTCTTGTTAGTACACCCCTACTCCCTCTCTCATAACGATTTGAAGTCAATACAACAACAATAAACAAACCAGCGGACAAAAATGTAAATTAAGGCAAATGTAACAGTGACGGGCAAAACTGTAACATGGTGTAACACTTTTTACTTCAGTCATCGCTATCTTTCCAAGTTCTAACGACTTTCATCCTTTTGTTGTATATTCTTGTTAGTACACCCCTACTCCCTCTCTCATAACGATTTGAAGTCAATACAACAACAATAAACAAACCAGCAGACAAAAATGTAAATTAATGGAAATGTTACAGTTTTGCACTCATATATTTTTAAGAACTTTTTAACAATTTTACCGAGTAAAAAGAACTACTAACACAATGTTCAGTACCCTTTTGCTTGTTTTTAGTTTCTGGATGCGATTTGGCATACCTTAAATATTTCAACTCTGTAAAACTTCTGGAGGTACTTATATCCTCCCATATATCTTTAGTTTGCTTTCACAGCTCATGTACTCGATTATACGGACTTGGATACTTAATAAGCTGTGCTTCTAGTTGATTTCGCAAATTCTCGATGAGATTTATGTCCGTGAATTGTGGAGGCCATTTCAAATTAGCAAATTTTTGATTTTGTATCCAGGCTTTCCGAACATGTGCAGTGTGTTTTGGGTGATTTTTCAGCAGAAACTCTAATTTTTTCGACTACATCTTGCAAATTTTGTTGAAATATGAACAGATACTGTTCCTTACGCATAATGCGTACTAACGGACCAACAAAATTTTTTAAATANCTGAAAGGCCTAACAATAGGCAACGGTCCGGTTTTCGGGCGATGCAGCAAAATGCTGCCACACTCGCACATGTATTTTGATCAAATTAGCTTTTTTCTTCTTTTATGATGCCTTTGCGCCAATTTAGCAATTCTTCGCCTCGCTGTCTACTGATTTGTATTAAAGTTTAATACCGTAAGCGCTTCTGTAATAGTGGCTGCATCGCTACTTGCAGACACGTAAAGTATAGAGAAGGACCGAAAACTGTGAATGCCACATTTTTCGAGCCAACTGAACAAGCGAAGCGCATTTTAAGAGGGACAAATATTTGGAATACTTAACAGCGAAAGCAAAATACAAAGCAGAAAAGAAGAATATTAACAGAGCTAAATCTCACGAGAGCGTTTGGAATGTTAAATAAATATGAATATTGATGATTTTTGTAATTTTTTTGGAAAAGTTTCAAATAGAAAGCCCACGTAAAAAAATTAATTTTTTTCGGTGATTTGTACAAGCAACATGAAATTAAATCGAAAATATTATGTAACATTTTCCGATTTTTGTGATATTTTATTAATGATTGCAAATAGAAAACTCCAATAAGTGTGTGCTTTTTGTGAAAACATTTTTTGATAAAGAAAAATTCCTTTTTCCGTTGATTTCTACAAATACCGTGAAAGTAATTCGAAAATATTGTATAGAATTTTTCCGATTTCTGTAATATTTTGTTAGCTTTTCAATTAGAAAACTTTATTGGTGTTAGTTTTTTTTTTGTAAATAGATTTTTAGGGGAAAAAATAATTTCTTCTCGGTGATTTGTCGGCAAAATGTTAAAATAAATCAAAAATATTATATAACATTTTCCAATTTTTGTGATATTTTCAAGTAAAAAACAAAAACCTGTGAAAAAATTATTTGTGATTTGTTTAAGTCTCTCGCTAAGCTAAGCCAAAACCATGTAAGCATTTTTTCCAAATTTTCGATATTTATGGAAATAACTAAGTTTTTAAACCTTTTGGACTTAAAAGTTTTTAAAAAAAAAAAACAAAAAACTGTGAAAAGAATTATTTTGCAGAGATCTGCCTAAACTAAGTCGAAAGTCTGTATGAATTTTTTCCGTATTTTCGATATTTATTGAAATAATTCACTTTGTAACAATTTTCGACTTGGAAACTTTTTTTAAAATAATACTAAACATCTGAAAACGTCGGGGTTTCCTGCAATTAGTGTAGATCTCGCTAATCTAAGCCGAAACTATTCAAGAAATTTTTCAATATCTATGGAAATAATAAAGTCGTGTAAGTTGCCATTAGATGGGTGGCAGCTTCGTTACTAATGTGCATATTTGTCCCCCACATTGTCATTTACGTATCTAATTAATTACTAAACCTAAATTTATAAAGCACATATTTGTAAACTTTATTTCATTACCTATTTCTGCTACCAAATTTTGCATGCATCCTAAAAGACAAACAAATGAAAATGTAAGTATGTATGCAATTATAAATGTACATATGTACATACATAGGTATATACGATTGACTGCTTTCGTCTTCCCCCCGCCGCTTCCATCGACCAGCGTCCGGACTTTGCTCCGATCGGAGTATATTTACTCCGATTTATTTTTTAAATTTAAAATCTACGCCCCACTCCGCTTGACCTAAAATATGTATGCTCAGATTTTTTTACTTTTCTCCATTCACATTAAGAATTTATTAAAAATAATATGGTAACTTCTTAAATTTTTGCTCAATAACTTCTGTGGCAACCACCAAGCTTTTTTATAGCAAGGTGTAACAGAAGTTGTCTCTTTTACTCCTTAACATTCCTTGCGGAATCACTTTTCATTTCCCAAAGCAGGGGATGGATTAAGGACCAGGAAAATGTTTTGGAAAGGTGCATGTTTAGCAACTTGGCAGAGTAAGGCTTTCTGCACATTGGTCGTCTTTCATTGGTACACTTTCGCACACCCGGTCGTGATATTTCAATTCATTTGGGGTCTAAAAATTCACTTGGAGCTGGTATTTTCTGTTTTTCTGGTTGATATTTTCGCGAAATATTTACAAAAACCTACAATTTTTAAAATATAGACTGTGCTGCAACAATTCTAGACATCATTTTTCAGTAATATCTCTTCTTTTCTTTTCCTGAAATGTGTTTTGTGCATGCACATAGATACTTTTTACAACTTCGTCATATTTTATAGTTAAAACGCTCACATTTATTGAATTTTAATGCAATTATCCACCTTTTAATAATTTCCACAGTAATGCTGCTGAAGAAAGAAAATTTTCAGAGATGAATCTCATTAAAAATAATTACAGCAACAGGCTGAATGTCGAAACAGTTGAAAGTTAAACCAAAAGTCAGAAATGTATACGCCGTCTGATAATTTACTTTTTTTAATTATAAATTTATTGTTGGAAAGCTTGTTTTGAATACTATTACGAGATTAAGCTAATTTACAAGCACTCCGTGCCAATGCTTTACAATTACAATGCAAACACCATGTGATGAATTGAAATCTACCTTTAATATACATATCGAGGGCTTATATTCAATATCCTCCATCTCCACTTTTCCCAAAAATGAGATGCTGATATAAAAATCCACCTAAGACTTAACTGTCATCGGTGATACTAATGCTGACCTTGTATAACGTTTGACAGAAGAATTTACTATTTAATTGCAAAGTCATAATTACCATCAGTGATAACAGGCAAGTCCCAGATGGGTTTTAACATCACAAAGTAGCTTTTGTTAAAATTGCAGATAGAGGATATTGAATATAAGCCCTCGATATGCATATACTTACATCAGTGGTGCACAGCGCTGGCAGAGCTCCCAATACAAGCGCAATATTTTTGTATCTGTAGGTGTTTACTCAGCAAACTAGCTCGCGCATGTTATGCTTACAGCATGAAGTACAAACGCAAACTGACCGGCTGCTAGCGGCGCATAAAGCTTATGCCATACTAACGACAGATAGATTAATATTTCAATCAATAACGGACCTCGTAACTGATTGTGGTTTAACTCAGAGCTAAAGCATTTAAAATATCAGAAAACTAAAGCATTTAAACTTTATAAAAAATCAGCCCTGTCTTCTCACTATGCCGCGTACTCCATCCTTCGTCATAAATACAATGCCTTAAACAGAAAATGTTACAGGAATTACATTAATAAAACTCGCGTTGACATCGTTTCTAATCCCAAGTTATTTTATCATTTTGTTAACTCAAAACGTAAAATAAATGGGTTTCCCTCAACACTGACACACTAGTGATGATGATATGATTGCTGATATGTTTGCAAATTATTTTGAATCGAACTATCCTGTCGAGCAAAATGAAAAAACTTCTAGATATCCTTTTCCACTCCCACAGTTTGAGCACATCCGTATTCCTTCAATCTCCGCTGACAATGTTCTCCTCCATTTGAATAGTTTAAAAAATTCTTTTCTAAGCGGCCCGGATGGTATTCCCTCCTGTGTCCTTATAAGTTGTGCTGATTATCTATATAAGCCATTAACAAACATCTTCAATGCTTCTCTAAAACAAGGAGTTTTCCCCTCTTTCTGGAAGGAGTCGTATATCTTGCCGCTTTATAAAAATGGAAGCAGGTCGAATATTGCGAATTATAGGGGAATCGCTAAGCTGTGCGCCATTCCTAAATTATTTGAAGAAATCGTTACGGAAGAACTATCCTATTCCATAACACCCGTTATCGATGTATCACAACACGGCTTTTGTAAAGGTAAATCAACTGTATCAAACGTTCTTGAATTCACTACAAATGTGAGTAATGGTTTCAAAAGTAATTATCAACCTGACGCCATTTACACTGATTTCAGCAAGGCTTTTGATAAAGTATCACATNGACATCGTTTCTAATCCCAAGTTATTTTATCATTTTGTTAACTCAAAACGTAAAATAAATGGGTTTCCCTCAACACTGACACACTAGTGATGATGATATGATTGCTGATATGTTTGCAAATTATTTTGAATCGAACTAT
>NW_016157549.1:254964-257475 GCF_001687245.7 Rhagoletis zephyria
CATGCAATTCTTATCGCCCAGCTCTGCTTAGGAATTATAACCCTTACTACGCAGAATTCGCCGGAGAAGAGCGGACCTTATTTGAATGAGCTACAATAGGTGTAGGGTTGTCAGTTGCTTGTGAATGCATTTAAATTTTTTATTATCACTGAATTCTTAAACCTCAAAAGCAGATCATAATCATTTATTTATACTAAGTTAAGGGTACAAAACTTGTACTTTCTAAATAATGTACACTTCTTTAGCATTGATCACGTATTTTTTTTCAAAAAAGGTAATTTTATGAAAAAATTGCGACATTTTTTTCATTTATTAATATTTTGGGCTTTAAAATATGAAAAATAAAATAAATTAGGTGCATGAGCTGAAAGATAAATTAATTACCTTTATTTTGACAGACATATTACTTTTTTTCATCGGTTGTGTAGTTCAAAAGATATTTATACTAAAAAAAAATCAAAAAAATAATTTTCAACACTAAAAGGCCCCGGAAACTAAAAGTAGGTATAGTTGAAAAGCGGAGCAGTCCAGCTTTCCCATGGCATAAACAAAATTTGTCGCCCTGGTTATCGTAATCTCCCCTTTATTTGGCATCACTGACTATTTTCGTCGTTTCTTTTGTCATTCAAAATCGTTTTTAATGGTGTGAAATTCTAGTATTAAACAGCATTCAACAGATTTTAGTCTCAAATAACTGGTTGCAGTTTCTCGATATGTAATAGCGACTGTACTTTATCACAGTCACATCTCGTAGCAGCGTGGAAGGCGCAATCCTACTACAAAAAGGTAATTTCGANTCTCGTAGCAGCGTGGAAGGCGCAATCCTACTACAAAAAGGTAATTTCGACAGTTTTTTTTGTTGTCACAGTCTGTCACGGTAACTTTTTGGAAGTTGTGATATTTAGACCTCTAACATTTTGGTAATAAATATTGAAGAAAAAATTACTTATAAGTTTTTTGATCCTGAGGAGGGAATTTGAACAGTATTTTCATTCCGAGCTCGAGGTTTAAACTCAAACTCACGAACTAAAGCACCATTGGGCCAGAATGAACCATCAACAATGTTTTGAAAATGGTCGGCGGGAAATATCAATTTTGAGGGAAGATATGCTTCTTTCGTATTAAAAATTAAATTTTCTAATAGCTATGTGCCGTTGATTAAGCTTTGATGTTATATAAGACTTAACATCTTCTATCGACGTTTCACTAGAAAAGCGCGAAACAAACACAGATTTATTCGCAGGAACTACGATTAGTTCTTTCGGTAACGGAGAAGGTCCACTTTGAGATGTAGGTTCAGACACAGCTGTCGTTTTTGTAGTGACACCTAAGGAAGATGCAGCTTGAGATAACTCAACACACGGAGAATTAAAACTTATTAATTCCTTATTTAAGCCGGGAGTAGGCAAAGAATCAGTTGGCGGGATGTCAATGTCTAAAGCAATGGGATTAGGAACAACGCTGTCTCCTCCATGCTTCCGCTTTTTTGAAGCTTGTTTAAGCTTAGGTGATGGAGAGGATGAATTTTCAATGCACTTAAAGTCTTTAAATGCATCTTCATATCGCTTAAACTTTTCGTTTAGAAGTTTTAACTCCTTACCAACTCCTGGAAGCCACTTCTGGCGCTCCTAAACGTTTACAAAGCTCAACTTCGGTTGATCTGAACTTGGGGCAAGACCAACGAACACCTTTGGTATCGGTTATGATATCGACCACATACCAACATTTACGCAAGCCAACAACAACAGCAACGCAACTCTAAGTCGTTTTTAATGTTACATTTTTCAAAACAGCAGGATGAATACATTGCAGCGCGAAGTAGTAACAATTTGTATGTATGCACAAGAAAAACTCACAGTGTACGATTTTAGTACTATAGTAGCAAAGATGAGCGTTTGAGAGACACAGAAGTCTAGGTATTGTAAGTTCAATGGTTAGAAACCGTGCTGAACTTAACATTTTAAAGCCACTGCGCCAAAAAGCTTAAAAGCATAAAACCAAGCCAAAATCAGCTGTTTGCAGGAAAATTATTTGATCGATGATAAGCAAAATGTATGATAAATCGCGGAAGATAGGAAAATGCACTCTCACGCAAAACACAATAATGCACCAAAAGAGGCAAATATGCACAAGGAATGACAAGAATATTAATTTTTAATTTTTAATCCACGCACTTGTCTAAAACACAACAATTTATTGGAGCTTGGCTTCAAATAGCTTTTTCCAGTATAAATTACACAAATTAGAACTGCTTAGCACTTAGATAAACAAAGTAACTTTAGGAATTCTTTCAAACGAATGTTTAAGCGACCGCACAGTACGAACGATGTGAAACCTTGTGCTTGCTTTAAACTTCTTTCTGTTTAATGGTTAAATTAGTAAAACAAAAATATTGGCTGCGAAATGGTGTTTAAATTGCCTGTACGTACATGTGTGCTTGCAATAGAGGTGGCAGATATTTGCGTTCGTGTGACTTTGTCACGGTTACTCAAAAGTCACGGGTAACTGCGG
>NW_016157550.1:0-2452 GCF_001687245.7 Rhagoletis zephyria
CTGCGTTGGAAAGACCAGGTGGAGAAAGACTTGGCTTCACTTGGCATTTCCAATTGGCGTCAGTTAGCACAGAAGAGAAATGACTGGCGTGCTGTTTTGGGCTTAGGTGGTTACAGCGCCAATAAAGAAGAAGAATCATAATATTTAACAAAAACCATATAAATCCAAGCTTTAATCTCTGTGCTACGTTTTAAAAAATCAACAAACTGTCGTAAAAATTTCGAACTTTTTAATTCGATTTTTAAGAAATATTTTGAGTAAGCAGTTTTTTAGCCCATTCAATTTTACTGCAAGTTAAAAGTAACTGATTTTGGGCATTTGTTTTTTGTTGACCATGTTAGCTATTTTATTCCATATAACACATTTTCGACGATTTTTTTGTAATAGGGAGAAAATGAGCAACACCTTCGACGAAAAAAATTCCCAAAAATCAATGGTACTTGAAATTGGGCTACAAAACTGCATACTCATAATGTTTCTTAAAATTCGAATTAAAAAGCTCGAAATTTTTACAAAGTTTTTTGATTTATTTTTTAATTTTGCACAAAGATTGAAACTTGGATTTATATATCCAATTTATATATAAATCTGTGTTTG
This sequence comes from Rhagoletis zephyria, assembly GCF_001687245.7. NCBI lineage: Eukaryota > Metazoa > Arthropoda > Insecta > Diptera > Tephritidae > Rhagoletis > Rhagoletis zephyria. Next base: position 598 of record NW_016157550.1, read on the forward strand.
TTTCGCGCTTTTCTAGTGAAACTTCGGTAGAAGATGTAAAGTCTTATGTAACATCAAAGCTTAATCCCCGGCATATAGCTATTAGAAAATTTAATTTTTCATACGAAAGAAGCATATCTTCCTTCAAAATTGATATTTCCGCCGGCCATTTTCATTTTGTTGATGGTTCATTCTGTCCCAATGGTGTTTTAGTTCGTGAGTTTGAGTTTAAACCTCGCGCTCGGAATGAAAATACTGTTCAAATTCCTTCCTCAGGATCAAAAAACTTATAAGTAATTTTTTCTTCAATATTTATTACCAAAATGTTAGGGGTCTAAATACTAAATTAACTGAGCTGTACTTAAAGTCTTTTGATTTAAATTATGAAATTTTGATTTTTACTGAAACTTGGCTAAAACCGAATGTGTTAAATAGTGAAATATTGTGTTGTAAGTATGAAATATTTAGAAATGATCGCTTAGATAGAAAAGGTGGGTTGGTTTTAATAGCTGTTCAGACCGACTTTTCCTCTGAAAAAGTTGTGTTCACAGGTTCAGATGGTGTTGAATTCCTCTGTGTTAGAATACGGTGCCCCTCAAGTAATGTTTTTCTTGTTGTAATTTATATTCCACCAAACTCTAACCCTTCGGTTTACTTCAAACATTCTTATTTATTGCTCTCTTTATTTGCTATGGTCAAGCCCTCCGATTCGATTGTTGTGTTGGGTGATTTCAATCTAGCGTGTGTTTCCTGGGATTCGGTGGATGGAATTCTGGTGCCAAATTCTTCTCGGGATGTACTTAACCAATTTCTTAACGAACTTTCCGATCTTGGTCTATATCAGATTAATTCAGTTATCAACAACTTAGGTAAATGTCTTGATTTAGCGTTTATTGATGATACTGATAAGTGCACTATAATACGCGGCGATCCTTTATTTATACCTATAGCCTCTTATCACCCACCACTTGAGTTGTTCTTGGCACCATCCTACGATTCATGTTATTGTCCTGAAACAAGAAAGCCGAAAGCTCGGCGATATTCTTTCAAATACGCTAACTACGACAAGCTTAAAATAGCTATATCTGAAATAATCTGGCCTGAGTACGATGGGGATGTTGAGAACAGTGCCTTACACTTTAGTAAAATCTTGAATAATATATTCAGTAAACTCATTCCTCTTGTTAAAGAAAATACCGGACCTCGTAACTCGTTGTGGTTTAACTCAGAGCTAAAACATTTAAAAATCAGAAAACTAAATCATTTAAGCTTTATAAAAAGTCAGGCCTGTCTTCTCACTACGCCGCGTACTCCATCCTTCGTCATAAATACAATGCCTTAAACAGAAAATGTTACAGGAATTACATTAATAAAACTCGCATTAACATCGTTTCTAATCCCAAGTCATTTTATCATTTTGTTAACTCAAAACGTAAAATAAATGGGTTTCCCTCAACACTGAATTAGATGATGTTATTTCTAGTGATGATGATATGATTGCAAATTATTTTGAATCGAACTATTCTGTCGAGCCAAATGAAAAAACTTCTAGCTATCCTTTTCCACTCCCACTGTTTGACCACATCCGTATACCTTCAATCTCCGCTGACAATATTCTCCTTCATTTGAATAGTTTAACCCTAGAACACACACCCAGAAAATACCACGTAAACACACACCCGGGATACGTTTGTACCCGGGACCTTATTTTACGGTTTTTTTAATGCTTATTCAACCGATTTCTATGATTTTTTTTTTTAAATGTATATTTTAATATATAACAAGTATTTTGTCTTTTGTTTCATTCGAATATTCCTACTGGTTCCAGCGATATGGGCAAATAAAGTCAGGACATGCAACAGTGGATTTTTGTTTT
>NW_016157550.1:4744-5576 GCF_001687245.7 Rhagoletis zephyria
ATGCTTGTTGAGAATTCGTCGTGTGCCGTCCCGATTTATGCAGTGTGGTGAGCGAAGTGGTTGGTGAGTTATTCGGGCATGCTGCTGGTGTGCTGCTAGCAGTGCTTCACTTGGTGTAGTGTGTATGTACAATGGTGTGTGCATGTACGTCGCTGTATGTATGTCTGTATTTACATGTACGGTGGAGTATGTATGGACACTATTGTATGTATGTGCGGTGCAGTATGTATGTGCAATATTGTATGTATGTACGAGGCTGTATGTTATTGTATCGTAGCGGATATGCTACGTTACAGTCCTCCCCCCCCCCACTTTGGCGGACGAAAGGTTGCGGCACTCTAGAGTTTTGGTCCTATGGACCTTCACTACCTATAGGCAGAGCCCAGGTATAATTTACCACCACACGGAGACGGTGGCTCGGACGGTGTGTGTGCGTCCCGTTTGTGTTGTTACTTTATTTAAAACGAGAATTTTACATGGCATGCTATTACTAAGCTATCTATATGTGTATTTATAGGTGTACACGTATATGAATAAGTATATATATAAAAACGATTGAAACTTATTATTATTATTCTTTTACAGAAGTTCCTATTCTACTTTCTTATTTCGCTTTTACGTACGGATACCAGTATACACTAATTTCAATACTTTTATGCAAACGGAATTAAATAACTACAAACTTAAACAGGTTTTTGAAAAAGCAAAAGAAAAGCTAAATAAGGTCTCTCGGTTGAGGACGGCGGGGTGTGTTCCTGGGCGGCTCACTTGGTAGGTGTTTGGCGCTATGTCTTCGTTTTCGGGCTCTTCGCTGGCATCTGTTATTTGTTGG
>NW_016157550.1:6730-29748 GCF_001687245.7 Rhagoletis zephyria
CCCTAGTCGCTCTCTACAAAAGTAGGGGCTGGAACGGGTCGGCAGTGTCGGAGGCTCAACCAGCCGGCGACCAATTAGGATGCCTAAAAGGCGTGCAATCCTGGTCTGCCGGCGGGTTGAGTCGTACTTGGTTTTGGCTTGGCCAGTCGGTGACACATTGGTGCGCCCGCAGGCACACCAGCTGATCGACCGATTGGTTACGCCGAGCTTGGCTTGGCTGGCCGGCAAAACATTAGTGCGCAAGCACACCACTAGCTCATCGACCAGTCAAGTCAGCTACTCACCTAGCAAGACTGACCTGACTGCGCACTTGTTGAGCCTTTTATACCTGTTGCGCTGTATGCTTGTTGAGAATTCGTCGTGTGCCGTCCCGATTTATGCAGTGTGGTGAGCGAAGTGGTTGGTGAGTTATTCGGGCATGCTGCTGGTGTGCTGCTAGCAGTGCTTCACTTGGTGTTGTGTGTATGTACAATGGTGTGTGCATGTACGTCGCTGTATGTATGTCTGTATTTACATGTACGGTGGGGTATGTATGTACACTATTGTATGTATGTGCTGTGCAGTATGTATGTGCAATATTGTATGTATGTACGAGGCTGTATGTTATTGTATCGTAGCGGATATGCTACGTTACAAATCGTTACGGAAGAACTATCTTATTCCATAACACCCGTTATCGATGTATCTCTTGAATTCACTACAAATGTGAACAATGGTTTCAAAAGTAATTATCAAACTGACGTCATTTACACTGATTTCAGCAAGGCTTTTGATAAAGTATCTCATTCAACTCTAATATACAAACTTGATAAAATTGGTTTCCCTCCAATCCTGCTGCGCTGGCTTTATTCTTATTTAATTGGCAGGAAACAGAGGGTTATCTTTAAAAAATGTTCATCTCGTTTAATTCATGTGACGTCAGGTGTACCTCAAGGTAGCCACCTTGGCCCCCTTCTGTTTATTTTATTCATCAACGATCTTCCAAATATTTTGAAGTATTCGAATTGCTTAATGTACGCAGTCGACGTTAAGTTATTTAAGTTCATTGGTGCCCCAGGAGACAGGAAACAATTACAGGTGGACCTTAGTAATGTGTTTAAGTGGTGCGAAGTAAATTATATGTCACTTAACTTGCAAAAGTGTAAATTTATGTGTTTCTCTAGAAAACCCTTTCAATCATATAGCTACCGCATTTGTGAACATAGTTTTGATCAGGTAACTAATTTCATCGATCTAGGCGTAACCATGGACTCTAAGCTTGAATTCAAGTCCCATGTAAACTCTTGTGTTAATAGAGCCAAGGGCGTCTTGGCTTTCATCAAACGTTGGGCTAAAGAATTCAGAGATCCTTATGTCACTAAAGCTCTCTTCACCTCCCTAGTCAGGCCGATCTTAGAATACGGGTCCGTCGTATGGAACTCTAGATATCAAACGCACTCTGACAGACTCGAGTCGGTACAGAAACAATTCTTATTATTCGCATTAAATAATTTGCCTTGGGATTCGACATTAAATCTCCCACCGTACAAAAGCCGCTTGAAGCTCCTAAATTTTCCAACGCTGCACAGCCGTAGAGAGATGCTCGCGGTTTTGTTCATGATTAAGATCTTGAACGGGATGGTCAGTAGTCCCTTTCTACTGAACCAGATCACGTTTTGTATTCCTTCTAGGCCTTCTGACATTACAAGCCCATTAAGTTAAGTATTTGTAGAACAAAGTTTGAAATGCATGATGCTTTTCGTTGCCTATGCCAGGACTTTAATAAGCATTACGACTACTTTGACACCTCCGCCTCACATTTTACCATTATGAAAACCTTACTTGAGATTTTGAATAAATAACATGAAAACCCTTACATTGCACCTTATCGTCCAGCTGGTGAACTGCATTTCTGTTCAGTTTATGAGGTAAACGTAAACGTGAATCGCTTTTTTGTAACTAAATAAATTAATGTCTTTAACCGGGAACGATAAATTACACAATATCTATGACTGCTTAGTACAACTGTAATCGACTTCGTATATTTTCGCGACCGCGTAAGACAATACGAGCGTGGATCGGAAACTCGGCCTATACGACCATGATCAACAGCTTGTCCACAGCGCGGAGCGGAAGCTAGAGCTTTCCGCCTGCCACACACTCAAAGTAATGACTTCGGGAACATGGATCGGAAACTCGTTCTTTCCGCCTGCCGCACACAAAAGTAGACTGAAGACTAGGCCTCGACAGCTACCAAACCTGCTATTTTATGCTGTTATTATTATTATTATTATTATTATTATTATTATTATTATTATAAATTACTATGTATCTAAATGTTCTATTCTCATTTGTCTGTAAGAAAACATTTTTCTGTAGACCAAATAAATAAATATGGTTTCTGTTAAAAATATGCTCTACCTTTAAAAAACAATAATTGCAATTAAATTTTTTTTAAATAAATCGTGAAATCTTGCCAATATGTGAGTGTCGTAATGTTATGATAAGAACTATATGTATGCATGTCGAATCAAACTTTTTAATACTACTTTTGGTCTATTTCTGCGGTGAATGTAGAAAATTTCACATTCAACTGTGTAACCAGAAATCCGCAGGGGGGCAAAATGCGTAGAAAAAGCGAAAGAAAGTTACCGATATCGCTAAGGAATTATACTATTTGGACATTGTCCTTCCTTGGAGAGCGGATAGATAATATTTTCGGGCTAATTATCGTGCATCTGGCGCCGAAGATTATTATCGAAAGGTAGTATTTATACCGCTATTGCATAATATTTAGTTCGATCTCGGAGAAAGATTGCCGAAATATACATTACATACAAATTTTTGAGTTGAACTATTACTCCCATACATATAAAATGAGGGAATATAATACGCTACAAAAAGACGCTATCAGTTTGGAAGGAGAGTATAAAGTGTGGTCAGAACGATGAACAAATGAGGTAAGCGAAAAGCCATACCTAAAATCAGCAGCAGAAGTTCTTGGTAAATGGGACGAATATGCTTTTCCGTTGATTAACAAACTTCTCCGCATTCTGACTACACTTCTAGCTAGTAGCGATACTTCAGAAAGAAGTTACCCTTCGCCGGTTAAAAACATGATTCCATAGTACCATGAATGAAAAAAGACTGATAGATCTAGCACTTTTACACGGACACTTAGGTCCAGTTTTTCAGTGCACGGTCGTGGTTTAATCTTAGTTTAAACGCCCGAGCTGGCTGCTTTAAACTAAGATTAGCCAATCTAATGTCAATCAGCTGTTCATTTTAAATTCAGTTTACGTAATCTAAGTTTAAACTGCTACTGAAACTGGCCCTTAGATATTGAAATTGGCACTGAAAGGATACAAAGATTCGTAAAAGGAAAGCGCAAAATTGAGTTTGCAATTTAAATTATTATAATCTAAATTCCGAATAAGTTCTTGAGTTACTTAATTACATCCCTCATTTGAAAAAAATTATAAGCAAAAAATAATTATTTATGTAATATACACAAATCTGTACTGCTTTAATAAACCTAGAGCATAACTTTTTTTCTTGCGCTTTTTTACAAAATAGTATAATTGTTATATTACGTGGGACTCTGTACATGGACCTTGCGCCAAATTCACAACATGAAACTTATTTAAAGTAAAATTATATCAAAAAACATTTTAATTCGGACTTCATAAAAATTACTAGAACCTCTATTTGCGTGAAAAATAAATGAGGGTTCAAGCAGGTTGTATGCTTGTAGGTCATATGGCTTCGATTGGTCACACCGCTGTGAATCAAGTGCCTGTAATTTAACGTTTATCGACAAGTCGTTCCAAATCGCCCCTCCCCAAATAAAATCCTGTATCCGCCACTGCTTTAACTAGGCCCGAACTTGTCCCCAACTAGCCCGAACTGGTCTCCACGTAGCCCCGAACTCCTCCCCACCTAATCCCGAAATGGTCCTGAACAAGCCCCGTATTTTAAGACTTAAAAAATTTTTTCGCACTCAAAATTATTATGAAAAGACTTTTATAATATAAGTCTCAAAATAAAAGTCTTTGAAGACTTATCTCAATGATTATTATAATAAAACGTTTATAATATAAGTCTTAAAATAAAAGATTTTTAAGACTTAAAAATATTTATCTCTCTGATAATTATTATGAAATGACTTTTATAATATAAGTCCTTGGATAATGGTTATAGATTATTCGAAAAATGTTTATCTTAATATAATAACTAATATCGCCCCGTTGCCGAAACTCGACCACCTTACTTTTTCCCACACTTTCATTTTGTTTATGACGTTTTTTAGGTCTTGATCGTCTAAGTTAGGGATGCACAGCAGTGATCGGACTTGTACCACATTGTGGTAGATCTGGCACTTTTTTGAGCATCTACCACATCTACCATTCAAGGTCTGAAATCTACCACATATTCGCGTTTTTGAGTCGTTTTATTTTTGCTTGACATAATTTTCTTAATTTTAAGAGCAAAAATTGTCCAAAACTAAACACTATATGGTAACAAAAATGATATAATACAAGATTCCGAATTCCCGGCGACGATGAAAGTTCTCAAGTAAAAGTAAACAAATACGAATGGGAGGATAAATAAATTGTTTTAAATTGCAAAATATATGATTTATAAAAAGAATTAATAGCAAAAATGTTAAAAAACGGAGGTTTTTGTGAAAGTATTAGCAAATTTAAGTGCATGTAAGATCCCAATTAGTTGTTACTGGAACGTGCCACATTTGTTCGCTACTTCGTGATGTGGTAAAAAGAAAAGCTGGCAGCGCTCCGCAAGGTTGCCGAAATCTCTTAAAATATGTTCGAAAAATATCTTAATATGGAAGGAACAGCTTTACACTGTCAAGGAAAACTATTGCCAAAACTTAACGCAATTTTTAACAACTTAAATCTTGTACTTTCTTATACTAAAATAAAATTTTTTTAGAGTCCAATTAAAATGTTTGCCATTTGGGTGAAACCTTGCAGAATTTTTTTAATTTTTGTACAAAGTTTGATCCAAACCCAGAGATCCACCACATTTTTTTAAATCTGCCACATTTTTTTGAAATCTACCACATTTTTTTCCAGATTCTACCACACAGAATTTTTTTGAAGTCCGATCACTGACGCACAGCATAGGTGCACGCAGTCGACGTCGCGGGCAAACTGCGAGCACGCGAGCCTGCTTGGCGAGGTGAAGTGAACTGTACGGAGATGGCAACGTATACATATTAACCACTACACACTTATTTTCAAGTAAAAATGCGTGTATGGATGTGTACTTTTGCGACAACTGAGCCAGTGTGGCATCAGGGAACAAAAAAAAACCAATTTTCCAAAACAAAAGCGCCAAGTTTTTATTATCATGTTTAATAATTTTTTTGATTCAGTAAAAAGTGTATATACATATCCATTTCCTCAGGTTTTTATTAATAAATTAATTTAAATACATTTACAACAACGCAAAACATATTTAAATTACCTATTCCTCACATTTTATTCAGTAAATGAATTCCATCTAAATATAGAATATAAGTGTATAGTATGTACATACATACATACACTTGTATGTACCTATGCATTCGGTGTGCTTAAATTAAAAAAGCATCACTAAATAACTCACCAAGCGTTGAAGTCCAATTATTTTGGCTTTTTGGTTTCCCAAAAGCACTAAATTTAGTGCACAATGCACGACCTTGGCAACAGTGAGCTGAGACCATCCATGCTCAAACAGTGATGCCAGAACAAGTATTGAGTAAATGCACTATGCATAATTTTCTTTTAAAGCAAAAGTTCTAATTGGCGAGGGGATTGATATTTGGTTCTTACATAGAACACTGATAAGATTCACAAACTTATCTTAGGACTTAATTAAAATAATCAACATTATTTGTAGACGAATATATTTGTGTTCGTATGAAAAAGTAGCTTATGTCGGGAGGCAGGCTTTAGTAAAATGTACCATTTCCTATATTCTATAAACCACAAGGAATTTTTTTATGAGACTTCATACCAATATAGAATTGCTAGCATCGCAGCTGCCTCTTTTACGTTTATTTTCCAAAAATTCTTCGACGACTCGGCGCCAGTGAGTCTTTCGCAATCGTATGCTGCGAATGGTTCATTATACTAAAGCCAGTCTTCCGACATAAGCTACTATTCTATACGAACACAGATATGTATACTTCCTAATAGGCTTGAAAAATGCCCAATACCCAAATCCCTCGCATGAGTTATTATCGGTAAAAAAATAGGGTACGCTCAAATATAGCATCGCTGCAGCAAGTACAGCGCCAGTGAAACAGTGTTGATATTTTAAGTACAATTGTACTTTTTTCAGTACAATTAATTTTAAAATGTACAAAAGTAAAATTTGCCGATTATAAGTCGAGGGGCGACCGCTGTTAAGGATAAACCTTCTCTTCACTGAACAGGCACAACTTCTAGAAACACTATTTTACTTATGTTTATGCATACAATATAAAAATTGCAAATATAGGAAAATGACAAAAAATTTTGTTAAACATTTTTTTTTAAATAATTTGTTTATAATCTGAATGATTTTCATCATATTATTATCATAAATCAGTAATAGCAAGTCTCGTCTTCAATTTGGTAATTATTACGTGCCGATAGAGTAACATTTACCAAAGTTATATCGAAAAACTTAAGTGGACCTCCAGTTTTAAAAAAAAAAAAAAATATTCAATTTTATAAATAACCTTTAAATGAAAGAACCGGATTACAGAAAAGTATGCCAGGGAGTGACTTTTTTCGTTCAAGCTGAATGCAAAGCAATATCGTCCAATTCGAGAGTCCTTAAAAGGATTTTCCAGCATATGTTAAAGCCTATTGCATTTACATACCTACAGTTACTTTTTCACATAATGGAATTAACTAAAGTATTTATGTAAACAATTGTTGCACGTCCCCTACTTTCATATAACGGCAAATTTAGAAACCACGAAAAATGGACTTAAAATGGGCCCTAATTGTATTATGTTAATGTATGCAAATACTTATATTTATGCTTGCAACTACTATTAACTTATCAAACAATTCGTAATCTTTGACAATACATGTTTGACTTCATTCACTACGATCTTGAAAACTGACCAAATCGGCGTGACCAAGTCCATGGCCCTTTTAATATAATATAATCATCCGAAAGCATTAAAACGTTTGAAATAAATCTCGTCTCACTTTTTTGTATTTTTCACTTGGTTGCTGAAGTAATGAAGAATTGAAAATTCATAAGGGAAAATTATAGTTTTCTTATTTTTTATTTTAATATCTTAAAAATTTGTAGACTTATTGAAAAATGATAAATGAACATGAGGCACTAAATTTAATAACCTTTATTTTGATATATCTTCCTGTTTATAACAATTAACGCATTCCATAGATATTACAAGCCAAAGTTTCATTTTCAAAATTCATACAATTTGATTCAATTGCGCGGGCTAATGATAGGTTTTAAATTAAGCTTTCTTGGCCAATAACGATTGGCTTAGCCCTAAGACATCATAATATTACTATTACAATATGCCTTTTATTTTCCCCCATACAAAATCGACCCAGCCTAATATACATACATACATATGTACATAAATATTCAAAAATAATGTTGTTGCAAAAACCCTCAATACAAATCGAATTCGATAGCGTAAAAAGAAATATTCATATTTTTTTGGACTTATCAAATTTTCTGTGACTACTTTGGACTAAGCAATTTTGCACATCACGGAATAAAACGGGTAGAAATAAAACAAGTTGTTAGATCCTTTCAGAAACGGTGCATTTTCAATATTCCTTGCTTCCTGCATCAAAAACTAATTGTTCATAAAAAGTGGACTTAGCAACATTTCACTCTAAGCTAGCGATATAGATTAAGTTTGTTCACTTTTTCATTAACATTAGATAACGGTTTGGAAGAGTTTGAAATTGAAATGTTGTCACCTCAGGAAGATGCAGAGGACTCTCTAGCAGCATTGACAGAGGCCCCATGAGCAGCAGCAGCACCAACCACATCAGAAGCAGCAACATCAACAACATCAGCAGCTGCAAAAAATAAAAAGAATATTAGCTTTGAAGAACGTTTTTTGGAGTTTGCTGAAAAAGACAGCCAAACGGCAGAAAAATATTTGCGTCTTTCTCAGGAAAACAAAAAAAAAAATCATAAAGACCATTGAAGAAAGTAATGATTTACTTCGAAAATTAATAAACAAATACTTATACTTGCTTGTAAAAAAATGTTGCTTTATTGAATTTCTGACAGAATTTCCTCTGTTCGTTTGGTCTCGAGTTGCAAATGCTCTTTGAGGTTGTCTTGCGTCTTCTGCATCGAAATTCTGCAACCAAGTTTTATTTACTTTGTCATTTCTGTTATTGCTAATATTATGCAAAATGCAGCATGCTCTGATAACAATATTGACGTGCTTTATATTTACTTCTAAGCCTTTATCAAGCTTTCTGAAGCGAGCTTTGAGATGTCCAAACGCATTTTCAACTACTCTTCGACAAGAAGATAGGCGTTTATTAAAAAGTGTATCGCGTTCACATTGACCAACCGAAAAAGGAAATGGTTTCATAACGTATTCAGATAGTCTAAACGCAGAATCTCCAATTAAAAGTATATGTACTACTGTGCCATTAATCAGTCTGGAATGTTTCCGAAATAATGAATTATTGCAATGAATTTTTTGCATTGCTGAACGTTCAAAAATTGAAGAGTCATTGCTCCTTCCTGGAATTCCAACATTAGTATAGGTAAAACGGTAGCGATAATCAACTGCTGCAAAAAGAACGACTGAATACCAGGCTTTAAAATTGTAGAAGTCAACCGCTTCATTCTTTGGCGGCTTAACTTTGATATGGCACCCATCAATTGCGGCATAGCACTGTGGAAAACCTAATTTATCAAAACCTTCAACTATTTCCTAAATTTTCGCGTCAGTTGGTGGATAGGCATCAATCCATTTCTTTTGTAATACTTGGCAAACTTCTTTGCAGACTTCAATCACAATTTCTCCAACAGTTGTCCTACCAACTCCAAGTAAACTAGCAATAGTTTTATATTCTGCTGAGGAAGCTAGTGCGTACAATGCAACTGCAATCCGTTTATTAAGAGGAATTGCATTACGCCAATATGTATCCTGTTTTCGAATTCCTTTCAATTGTGCAAGTAAATAATCAAATGTACTTTGGTCTACTCTGAAGTAATTTTTAAATTTCTCGTTGTCAAATGCAGGCACATCGTTTCCCCAAAAATAAGACCTTTCAACCTTCAAAATAAACAAATTAGAATTATTTATGTATATTAGACTGCATCACTCCCCATACAAAAAAAAAATCGGTACTATTTTTCCCATTGGAATTATAAAACCTATTATATTTTAAGACGTTCACCAAAATATTTCGCAAAACTGTTAAGATTTAAGTGAGCTGGACCGATTTGAAAATACCTCCAAAAATGGAGTTTTTTATGAAAAATAGTTTCTTAAAGATTTTTTTTTAAATTCCCCTCAAATTACAAAAACGTTTAAGCTTAAAATATTTGCATAAAAATATTTAAAACAAATTAAAAAAAAATTTGAACGGAATCGTAATGATTTTCAAAGATTGGTATAGGAAAAACTTGAAAAACTGAACCTAAACTCTTCCGATTTAGACTTAAGAAGTGTCAATGGAAAGATATTTTCTCACCCTCTCTATTTCTTTGCTAATAAACTCATTCAAAGGATGGAGGAGAAAGGTAGGATGAACGAACGTCGTTCAAAGTTGAATTAAGATGTGTTGGTATTCGAAAAAACAAGATGGGACAAGAATGACGTTTTTTTGGTCAGAAATAAAACCAGTGTGAAAATACTTTTCTACTGAGATCCCATAAGTCTAAATCAAAACATCTTTGACCCAGTTATTCAAGTTTTTCGTAAGCCAATCTTTGAAAAAAGTAAAAAAAACAGCCTCAAAAACCTCATTCTTACGGTTCCGTTAAAAAGATTTTTAAATATTTTTATGCAGATTTTTTAAGCTTAATCTAAGTTGTCATCTGAGGAGACTTTTTTCAAAAAGTTCTTTAAGAAACTATTTTTGTTCATAAAAAACTTAATTTTTGGAGGTATTTTCAAACTGGTCCAGCTCGCTTACATCTTAATATTTTTCCGATATATTTTGGCCGACGTCTTAAAATATAATAAATTTTGTAATCCCGGCGGAAAAACTGGAACTTTTTTTGGTGATGCACATACATACATACACTTGTATGTACCTATGCATTCGGTGTGCTTAAATTAAAAAAGCATTGAATTCCAATTATTTTGGCTTTTTGCGTTCCCAAAAGCACTAAATTTAGTGCACAATGCACGACCTTGGCAACAGTGAGCTGAGCACATCCATGCTCAAACAGTGATGCCAGACCAAGTATTGAGTAAATGCACTATGCATATTTTTCTTTTAAAGCAAAATTTCTAATTGGCGAGGGGATTGATTTTTGGTTCTTACATAGAATACTGATAAGATTCACAAACTTATCTTAGGACTTAATTAAAATAATGAACATTATTTGTAGACGAATATATTTGTGTTCGTATGAAAAAGTAGCTTATGTCGGGAGGCAGGCTTTAGTAAAATGTACCATTTCCTATATCCTATAAACCACAAGGAATTTTTTTATGAGACTTCATACCAATATTGAATTGCTAGCATCGCAGCTGCCTCTTTTACGTTTATTTCTTTTTTAGTCTTTCGCAATCGTATGCTGCGAATGGTTCATTATACTAAAGCCAGTCTTCCGACATAAGCTACCATTCTATACGAACACAGATATTTATATTTCCCAATAGGCTTGTAAAATGCCCAACACCCAAATTCCTCGCATGAGTTATTATCGGTAAAAATTTGGATACGCTCAAATCTGGCATCGCTGCAGCAAGTACTTTGTCACGCATGTGAAACAGTGTTGATATTTTAAGTACAATTGTACTTTTTTCAGTGCAACTAATTTTAGAAAGTCCAAAATTTGGATACGCTCATATCTAGCATCGCTGCAGAAAGTACTTTGTCACGCATGTGAAACAGTGTTGATATTTTAAGTACAATTGTACTTTTTTCAGTACAACTAATTTTAGAAAGTACAAAAGTACAATTTGCCGATTTTAAGTACCATTTCAACATCAAAAATACTTTTTGTACCAAACGCTCAAATCTCTTCTAGCACTTTGATTCTTAATCCGTTTACATTTAAGTAAATGAATATACCTATATTTAATATTTGCTTCAAAACGAAATTATGAATTGTAATTTTGAATGTAAACGTGGTTGTACACAGTAATAACTATTAGTGATGTGCGTTATGGTGATTGCGATTTCTTATCACCGGCGGGTGAAATATCACTTATCGCGAAATGCAATTTACCTAATGGCGATCCTGCAGAAATAGAAGTAGTTGAGCAATTCGGTGGTTGAAAGTAAAAAAATGTATGTAAATTCCCTGCGTTGAAATTAAAAATTTCCATTGAGGATTTCCATTTTATCGGTAGTGATCTCATTTTATGTAATTTGTTTTCGTTAATATGAACTGATCTATATAGTGTATTAATGTTTTATCATTATTGTCTTCATCTTTGACAAAATTACACGGGCACCCTGTATTTATTTTATTTTTATTTTATTTTTTTTTTATAAAATGGTAGCGCATTGTCTAACAAAAACCTTGCAAATAAATCCAAACTTGATAGATTGAAAAAATCAACAAAGTTTCATCACAGTTTTTGTTCAGAATTTGTAGACATATTTTGGGTTAACATTTTTGTAGCCAATTCATTCTAGTATAATAAGGAGCAAGTTTGAAGTGTCTAAAAAATGCCATTGATTTTTTGAATTTTTCTGTTTGCGGTGTTGAGCACTTTCTTCCATATAACGAATGTTTATATGGATGAAAATGCGCGTGTTGCGTTGCTGTTTTTTATTTCAATATTTTAAATTAAGCTTTATTTGTTTAGTTTTTGTTAGACAATGATAAATAATATAATAAATAGCCCAGACTAGGTGTCCGAAGCATTTTGTCGCGGGGTGTACTTTTAAAAATGTTAAATATAATTCAAGAATTTATTTGTGTATAATTTAGGTTAAACTCTAAGCTGAATGAAACTTATTTTAACTTAGTGGGACTTTCTGGCAAGACAGGCTATGACTTTATAGGCTAGCTGAAGAGATTTCAATGATAAGTTACGTTAAATTAAGCCTACACTAACTGAAGCTGTACAATGAATTGAACAATAAACACACTGCAGTAGACAACAAAATTGTTTTTGTTTGGTTGCGGGAAAATGGAGGTAATGCATTGACGGAAATGGTGAAAAGTACAATTAAGCTCAAAAAGTTACGCTTGGGTGCATTCCAAAACGTCAAAATACAAAGCATCAGTCCCTTTTCTAAGCCGCACTAGAAGAAAAATAAATAATATAAAAAAACTTTTTAATATACAACGCTTTTATAAATGGACTAAAAAGTAAAAAATAATACTTCTCAGTCCCATAGAATTTGTTTTGATAACTTTTGATTTTGAAATTTTAGCAAAAGTCATTATAAACAATCTATGAAATTGAAAATGAAAAGCGTGGGGCGCATGTAATACACTTGAATTGATATGAAAAGTAATATATGTATGTATGTATGTGGGTATATGAATAACGACCGCTTAAAATCGATTTCAAAGTTCTACTTTCGCTGTAGAAATTTTAGGTCTACGTTATGTAGTTTGACTATTGTCAATTAAATCGAATGCTTTGTATTGCATGCGCCCCACGTTTTTCATTTTCAATTTCATAGATTGTTTATAATGACTTTTGCTAAAATTTCAAAATCAAAAGTTATCAAAACAAATTCTATGGGACTGAGAAGTATTATTTTCTACTTTTTAGTCCATTTATAAAAGCGTTGTATATTAAAAAGTTTTTTTTATATTATTTATTTTCTACTTTTTAGTCCTGTCTGAATAAAATTTTGCAATAGATATTAAAATAATTCAACGATATTAATAGAAAGGTGCACACACATGCATTTACATATGTATGTACATACAAACGAGCACCAATTAATTTTATTTAAAGAAATGGCGTGTCGTCTATTTCCGGTGTAGCAAACGTAGTACATAGGGCGACATCTAGATGTCATCTACCTCGCCCTATTCACTATGCTTTTTTATAGGAGCTTTTCAAAGCTTTGCTTTGGTGTCGGACACACAACATTGAAAGCTTCTGGATCCACAACATTGAAAGTTTCTGGAACACAACATTGCAAGTTGATAAAAGCGTTGTAAAAGTCTAGCTTGCGCAACCTAGTTGAAAATTAGCATCTCACCGTGGTTGCGCACATTGGGCATTACAATCTGCTGAGGTTTAGAAATAAAAGAAACTGTAAATTAATTTCTTACATAAACAAAAAAATGAGATCACATTAAGAATACATAAGTACTCGAATCATATCTATATACAGTGTCGGACAATACTAAATAACTTAAATAATTTCAAACTATGCTTCGAAAAATATCCATTTGTAAAAGAAATTTTTAAAATGTTATGTTATAATTTACAAAGAATTAAAATGTCGGTGCTTTATAATTGTCTGACGCTGTATGTATCAAACAAACAAAAGAGTATTCATTTAAATAACTCATAGTAAAATAATTTAATCTATAAACATTTTTTTTAACACATTAAATATTTATATCTATATCAATACTATCATCGCTAAGCGATTCTTCGTCGTTACAATTTTGTTCATTTCTCATTAACCTGACGATATCATCTGTAAAATCAAAATCATGACAACATTTCTGTACATTTTTTAAGCCATATCTTACAGTTAATAAAGCGTTTAACATTGCAAAATTCATTTTATTTCTGTGCTTATTTTTAACGAAATTTATTATAGAAAACGTCCTTTCAACTTCTGCGTTACTTAAAGGTAAAAGAAGCAACCGATAAACAAACTTTTTCCACCACTTAAGCTAGCGACACAATGAACAGTTTATTTGCCTTAAAGGAAAGGCGTTCGCTTTATGAGGGAAGAGTTAAATTCATGAAAATTATATAAAAAATTTTAATGTCAATGATGAATAAATTTTGAAAAGGGCTAAAAAAAGGGCTAGGGGCAATTTCAAATTTTTGTGGCCAAAAAAAGAATTTGGTAGCCAAATTTAGCCATCAAAGGGCTAAAACGGCAACACTGATGTGAATGTATGTCAACGATGGGCTCACGCACACAACTACATTTTGCGAAAACAGTGAGAGCATTCAGTTGGTGTTAAATGTTCGGTAAGTGAGTTGAGGCTTTTAAGAAAATGCTTGTTGACACGGCAATAAAATCAATAAAAGCGCGATCACATCCTCACCGCATGAGTGTTCGACACCAACTGACGGTATGCAGTTTTATGGTCCATTCAATGTTAGTATTATAAAGTAAAAGTGCGGCTAAGAATTCATGTTGATTTTTAAATTTTTTGCATTTTCTTTATACAAATCGGATGTACAAAAATTTCAGTATGGAAGAAAAAGTGCAACACTTTCAACGAAAAAAATTCTCAAAAATCTACGCGAATTGAATGTACTATCTCGATCATTTAAACATCCCGGACTCGTCCGTCACTATAAATGATAATTTAAATCTAAAGTATACATTAAATGATATTTAATATTTGCTTTAGAGATGAAATTTCGACAAATTTGTTTAAACAAAAATGTTAAGCGCATATGCAGAATGTGGAAGCGAGATTCTTCTGCTTGCGTTTCTATGTTTATATCATTTATCAGTTTAAGCACATACGATTAAATGTAAAAAACAAAAAATATTTTTAATTGCGGATCCGAAAGAAATATTTATTAGTTACATTGAGCTACGCAAAAATAGTGCCGAAAATCAATCGATTGTGCTGAAGGTGCCGGCTGCTNTCGCCAAAGTGAACTCAGCCGTTTTGTTTTCGTATTGTACCGAACTGTTAAAGTAATAAACGAAACGAAATAGTAACGTACAATATAGTTTATTTTCGTACACTGTTTCCATCACTATTACACGTACAATCTCACTATTCTGCTGACTTTGTTTTCCCCTTCCGATTACTTTTTGCTTCAGCGCTTGCCTAGCACCGCTGTGCAAAGCTTTGCACGCGCAGTCGCCCGCGACACATATGTGCTGATTTGGGCATCTCTAGTCTAGGTCACAATATTATTAGGTGGAGTGATACATTTTCTGTCAAATAATTTTATAATTCATAGGGTCAGTAGGGAGGAATAGATTTGTATGGGATCTCGTTAGCGTAATAATATATCGAGGGCTTATATTCAATACCTTCTATCTTCACTTTTCACAAAAATGAGATTATGATATAAAAATCCACCTAAGACATCATCGGTCATATAAATGCTGACCTCGTATAACGCTTGACAGAAGAATTTATTAATAAATTGCAAAGTCAGAATCAACTTCAGTGATGATCAGAGGTAAGTCCCAGATAGGTTCTAACATCCCAAATAGTTTTTGTGAAAATTGCAGATAGAGGATATTGAATATAAGCTCTCGATATGGATAGTAAATGGTGAAACAAAAGCAGGAATTTATACAAAAATTCGAATAATTCGGCTCTGGAGCCACTTATCGGGTCCATTTTACGCAGGAATATTTCTCTTGATTTTGGTAACATTTGAATTTACGCAAATTTGACAATAAATGAAATTTTTGAGAACTCGACTCCTGCGCCACCTACCGGAAAAACAAAATGCGCATCTCCCCTTTGAAATACCTTTCGAAGAAAAGAACAATCATTGAAATCGGTTGAGAAACATAGAGGAATAGATTCGTATGGGATTTCGTTAGCGTTTTAATATGTAGATTATTGATTGACTTTTGTTTTTTTCTCTTATAATAGTTGTACCTCTGTGATTTACGCATTCGAAAAGATGAGAGAATGGCTAGTGCAGACAAATTAACTCTCGTGCATAGCTGAGTAAATAGCGAAGACAAATTCTCGCCAGCTACCTGCGGTACACCGTGTACAATAATAGCCCTGTAAGGTAGAGCACGTTACGTACATACATTCCGCTCAAGGATCAAACTGACAGTTGAGTAGACTGCGTGTGTTTGCATAGAGAGCGCCAGATTGGCAAAAGTGTGAATCTATTGCTATTGTATCTGCAAAATTGACTTGTGTAAACCCCAAGTACGCGGTTATTGTGGCGCCACTCTACGTTCTTTTACGTCACATCATTTTCATCCTTGCGCTTCATGTTTGTAAAGTACTCATTCTGCTTAATACACCGTGACACCAACGCATTCTCCAGCTCATCGAATTGCTGACAAATTGTGAGAACTACTTGGTTTTGTTCCCCATTTTCGCCGCGCAGTTTTTCTAGCGCCCTCACTTCTATTTCATCAATATTTTTCATAGCTGATTTAAGGTTTGAAAGTTAAGCCGCGATCTACCAATTTTTTTGTATAGCGCGCTCTTCATTGCCGTTCAATTTTTTAACTATGCTCTCTATAGACGTTTCCAATTCCTTTTCAAGCCTCTCAAATAACCGAGCCACAATCGGTCGATTAGCTTCTTTTGCATGTATTTGTTTTACATGAGTTCTTTGCGGAGAGGATGCATTGCGGGCGCTTTTCCTTTATATTGACATATTCTTTTGCTGATTAAATTTTATTATTCTCACAATTTCAAAACACGTCTAATAAATTTTCTTCTTAACTCGAACTGCGGGAAATTGTTTTTAAATTCATCAAAGATGCCCTTTTAGCTTCAAAAATCTTCGCGGGTAACTGCTAGTTTTTATAAATATAGATAGATAGATAGATTTCAAGCTAAATCTTTCATAAAACCCTTTCGTTTGACACTCATATCTATACTGATATATATTTTGAAAGCCGCTTTTTTTCTGTTCGCAAAGCTCGAGATCGGCTGTACCGATTTTTTTTTTAATTTCAGACACCTGCTGCAGAAATTCAAAGGATGGTTATTGGCCAACAAAAATCTCGATATATAAAAGGAACTTGGATCCTCCTATACAAACCGAATTTTTCATACTCCATATCTCTGGAAATGTTCATGGTAGAGTTCTGGGACTTGGTTTGGAGATATATGAAAGCCATCGCATACTCTTGGAGAAAAATTGGACCTATCGGAGAAGGGGGCGTGACACCTCCCATACAAACGGAATATTCATACTGCATATCTCTGGAAGTGCTCATGGTAAAGTAATGGAACATGGTATTGGCGCATATAAAATCAATCGCATACTCTTGCAAAAAAATTGGAGCTATTGGAAAAGAGGGCGTGGTACCTCCCATACAACCCGAATATTTCATACTGCATATTTCGGGAAGCGTTCATGATAAAATTTTTAAACTTGGTACGGAAATATATGAAACAAATCGTATACTCATGGAAAAAAATTGGAGTTATTGGAAAAGGGGCATAGCACCTACTATACAAACCGAATTTTTCATACAGTATATCTCTGGAAATGTTCATGGTAGAGTTTTGGAACTTGATATGGAGATATATGAAATCCATCGTATACTCGTGGCGTGGCATCTCCCATACAAACCGAATTTTTCATACAGTATATCTCTGGAAATGTTCATGGTAGAGTTTTGGAACTTGATATGGAGATATATGAAATCCATCGTATACTCGTGGCGTGGCATCTCCCATACAAACCGAATTTTTCATACAGTATATCTCTGGAAATGTTCATGGTAGAGTTTTGGAACTTGATATGGAGATATATGAAATCCATCGTATACTCGTGGCGTGGCATCTCCCATACAAACCGAATTTTTCATAATAAGTATCTCTGGAAGTGTTCATGGTAGATTACTGGAACTTTATACGGGCGTGGCACCTCCCATACAAGTCGAATTTTTCTTATTGCATATCTCTAGAATTGTTATTGGTAGTTGTTATTGGTAGTCATGGAGAAAATATGGAGCTATTGGAAAAGGGGGCGTGGAAGTGTTCATGGTACAGTGCTGGAGCACTTTGTATGGAGATATATGAAATCAATCCCATACTCATTGAGAAAAATGGGCTCCTTGAAAAGAGGGCGTGGTAAAGTACAAACGTATTGACTATTACTTATCTTTGAATAAGTATATAATTCTTCTGTAGGTATATTTGTGAGTGAAATCCAAAATGGCTGGAGGGATTTTAAGAAGGTTTTAGTGTGTGTTTGAGTGGGTCTTTAGATAGTAAATCGGCAAACGATCACCAAACCATAGTCTTAGCCGATGAATGTGCTTCTTTAAGTACATATTATACATACATATGTATGTCTTGTTTATAAGTAAACTAAAATCCTCCTTCCAAACAGGTCGCAACTTTTTAAAAAATATTTACAAACTTAAGCCTTTCTTAACCTCTTTCGTCTGATACCCTAATTGTGATTACCCAACTCCTTTAATTTAAATTGAATTTGACAACCCCCATACATTTTTAAGAAATAAAGCATTTTAATTTTTTCGATTGATACCGAATATGTTCTGCATTTCAACCTCTGTCAATTTGAATTGCAAGCTCCATTCTATGGAAATGTGAATTGTAGAACCTCTCTAATTATAATAATTGATTTATCTTATTCAATAATTTGAATTAAACTTTTTAACAGATGGCAACTCTTTTCGAAAAAATCAAACCTTAGCGCACATCTAACTGCCAAGCCCTTTAATTTGACACCTCATTATTGAAAACGGAGCGATCGGTGCAAATCTGATGACATTAACAAAAATTACCTTCGCTTGTTGTAATTATACGAGCATTTTTCTGCATAATAAGGAATATTTATTTTAATCTTAATCTCAATCTCATGGTCGAGCTTAATATTAATCCTAATCTTAAACTTACGCCAAAGAAAACATTCTATGGCTGACTATTATCTTTACTACTGCGTCTAATACTATGCCGCAAATTTATTTTAAGCTTTATAATGGTGAGAATGTCATTGCTATTGTTATGACCTACTGAGTTCTCGACAACGGCGAAACAATGTTAATATGTATTATGCTTTAGACTTAGACTTTTTAGATTTTTCGTTTGGAATTAGCGTCCAACGAGTGCGTCGCTTTTTCGTTACATCGGTGTTTTCATTAAATACCAAACGAATGAAATTATTCTCCGTCAACGCGCATTTTAGTATATAATAATTACTTAGATAAGTACATAATTAAGATGGATTTTTTTTCGGACAAACAATAAATACTAGAAATCACAAATATTTTTTATTTATAGGATTTTCGTAAAAGAACACTGATTATTAGTTTACAAGATTGGTGGATTTATAAATCCAAATACATAATTTTTGTGGCTGCTATTGCTCCGCAAAAGCTTAAAAAGCTCGCTGTGCTAACCACCGCGGTCGTTGTACCGGATATCCTTACTATAGTACCCATACATATTGACAGAATAAACTGCGCAAGGAAAACCATACTGCTAACAACCGCTATGTCTGTTCCCAACCCACGGACATTCGATCCTAGTTTGGGTGTACCGGTACCGTCAAGCTCGAACTGAAAAAATTAAAAAACAATATTTATGTCATAAAGCAGTTATATTAGTCTTAAATTAATTGGTAAAATAATGTCCTACCATTGCCGCAAGAGCGTCAAAATCCAAATTATCAAAAGCTCAGAAACCGGCTTTAAAGTGTATAGTTTACATAAGCTCCCATAGTAAAAATGAAGAAGTATTTTCTTATAATGAGATACAGAACATAGAATATGAAATAGCGGTCATGTCGGCATACTTAACTAAACTAATAAATATATGGGTCATTCCATACAATATTTACACCTCAATATTTTTATTGGGGTGATATATGTATATTTGTTTACATTCTTTATCGAAAAAAAGAAGACACCTATTTTTCTCTAAAACAATCTTTCTCTAAAGAATACAAAAAAAATAAATAAAAAATAAAAATTTTTCTCTAAAGAAAATCTCTAAAAAAATTCCCGAAATTTTGAACTCACGGGGAAGTATCTTTTTTTAAATGTTTGCAGTTAATAAACTATTTGTCGGAGAAAATCAGTTAAGGTAATGAAAATGTGAGATAGATTAAAAAAAATGTTTGCATTAAAAATCGCATTTTTTATTTTTAATTTTTTTTTATTAACTTCATCATGTTTGATTTTTATTTTTTTTTTCAACCTGAACAGTTGCGAAACTTTATGGAATACGCTGCAAAAATTTGAGAATGGAAACACCAAAACTGTAGAAGTCACGAGGTTTTTCATACCTGCGTACATAAACTTCAACAGTTTTGGTGTTTCCATTCTCAAATTTTTACAGCTTACTCTATAAAGTTTGACAACTATTCAGGTTGAAAAAAATAAAAATCAAACATAATGAAGTAATAAAAAAAATAATAAAAAATAAAAAAGTGCGATTTTTTAATGGATTTTTTCTTTATTTAAATCTATCTCACACTCTCATCGAAAGCCGAGGTAACTACGCACATTTTGATATTAGCTGANAATAAAAAAAATAATAAAAAATAAAAAAGTGCGATTTTTTAATGGATTTTTTCTTTATTTAAATCTATCAAACACTCTCATCGAAAGCCGAGGTAACTACGCACATTTTGATATTAGCTGATTTTCTCCGACAAATTCGGGGATTTTTTTTCGAGATTTTCGAATATCATGACGTAATAAAAAAATAGGTTCTTCTTTTTTTTCAATAAAGAATGTAAAAAAATTTATTTCACCCCAAAAAAAAATATTGAGCTGTAAATATTGTATGGAATGACCCACATGTATCTTTGGATTATGACACTCTTATACAAAGGGAAATACGATATGTATGTACATTTGTACATTGAGCTGGGTCGTCATGATTAATTTTTGGGATAGAGACAATGCGTAGGGTATACATTTGTCTACATGATTTTATTTAGCTTATAAATCTGCAGATGGTTATTTTATTAAATACAAATTAAATAATTCATTTCTTATTGTTTCATATAAAAAATGAAGCCCGTTTGCGCATAGTAAAGCTCGCTATACAGTTCAATGCGAGCGTGAACGAGAACTTTTTAATTTGACTAAAAACTCGTTATTAATTCACTTTTTTTTTAATAGTTAATATATCAAAGGATAGATAATTAAAATATCTTTCAGAATTATAGAAATAAAAGAAATTTAAAATGTACAATATATTTTACAAGCTCACACTCAACTGTGTGCGTACGCAAAGCGTTCGCATATGAACGGCAAGTTTTGGCAGATCTGTGTGAGCGTGCAAAAGAATACAAATGGAATTCTTTGCCAAAAATCAGCTTATATAAGGCTCATTCCATCTCAAATCACCCAGGCCGGGGGAAAGGGAATTTAAGTTTGCGATAAAACTCACAGGGATTGTTCCTTGAACAATTTAAGGAGACACGTATTTTTTCTTTTTGCTCAGAAATGTGAATTTTTCGAATAATAATTTTTTTCTTTTTGAATACGAACGCTTCTTTTTTCCTCTCTTAATAGCAACTTTTGATGAAATCGTTTATAACTGCCGCAAAAAAGCAAGGATTTTAACGTTTTTTTTTTTAAATTGCAGATATTGATCTACTGAATCGATCTAGTGAACTAAACATCAGAAATTGTTTATTAATAATTAATTATTGTTTATAAACAACATTTTTTTTTTTTTCAAATTGTTTTTTTTTCAAATTGCCACATCTTTTTTTCTCTCAAACTTTTTTGTCTATTAGGGAATAGTATAAACTATTTTCAGTACGAGTAGCAATATGCTAAAATTCGTCATTTTCGAGTTATG
This sequence comes from Rhagoletis zephyria, assembly GCF_001687245.7. Classification (NCBI taxonomy): domain Eukaryota; kingdom Metazoa; phylum Arthropoda; class Insecta; order Diptera; family Tephritidae; genus Rhagoletis; species Rhagoletis zephyria. Next base: position 28,538 of record NW_016157550.1, read on the forward strand.
ATTTTTTTTCTGAAAATGCACTTATATGATGCTAGCAGATTTTCGTGCCAGTTGAGGGCACAAAAATTGTTGCCCATTATGACAAAATTTCCTTGCTGGAAATTTTTTGAGGTTGCCCGATCAGAGCCAAAAGTTTTTCCCAATTGGGCTCTAATTTTGGCCCAATTGGGACACAATTAGCGATTTGCTAAAAAAAATTAGTTTTTGAAACTATGCCATCTCAAAAAAAAATTGGAAAAAATCACATTGGTAGCTCTGAGTATTTCGCAATATTTAAGTATAATGTTATGGGGTGCACTCTACAATAATTTGAGTTATGAATTTTTTTTACTCCGAAGTTGAGTAAAATGAGGGCATTACCAATTTACAAATTTTTTAAATTTTTTTATAATTTTTTTGAATATGCAGTTTTATAGCACATTAAATTTTAGTACAATAAGGTGGAAGTTTTAAGCGATTGAAAAACTGCGGTTATTTTTATTTTTTTTTTCTTTGAAAACGGGTTTAGGCATTTTCATCGATAAGGAAAAAGTGCAAGAAGCCGTGAGCATAAACAATATTAAAAATCAACGCAATTTTGCAGTAGCTTAACACTTGCACTTTATTATACTCAAATGTAATGGCCTACAAAATTGCATACTCAAAAAAATTCTAAACAAAATTTTAATTTTTTTTTTAATTGTAATGTACTCACTTTACTCACCTTCGGTGTAAAAAAAATTCATAACTCAAATTATTGTAGAGTGCACCCCATAACATTATACTTAAATATTGCGCAATACTCAGAGATACCATTGTGATTTTTTCCAATTTTTTTTGAGATGGCATATTTTCAAAAACTAAATTTTTTTATCAAAAAATTTGTATGGAAAATTTTCAAGAAAAAAAATTAAAAAATATTTTTTTTCGTAGGGAATTTTGATGTCTGTATGTGTGATTTTATCGATAAAAATGTTTTAATTTCGTATGCATGTTCACTTTGAGCAAATTGTGAGCACTGGTTGGGGAAATCTTCGGTAGATTGGGCAAATCGCTAATTGGGCCCCAATTGGGCCAAAATTAGAGCCCAATTGGGAAAAACTTTTGGCTCTGACCGGGCAACCTCAGAAAATTTCCTGGAAGGAAGTTTTGTCATAATGGGCAACACTTTTTTGCCCTCAACTGGCACGAAAATCTGCTAGCATCATATAAGTGCATTTTCAGAAAAAAAA
>NW_016157550.1:31919-33956 GCF_001687245.7 Rhagoletis zephyria
CACCGGTAGTGCCTGTCGTAGTACTCCGGACGAGGAACCAACAACCAGCAAATCGGCGGCCGTTGCAGGCAGCAATCCCGCCTCTAAGAAAAGGAAACCCTCGGGCGTGGTCATGAGACAGATGTACCAGAAGGCGCTGTATATGTTAAATAAAATTGACAAAAATGCAGCGGCCGGTACGGTACATGAGCGTGACGAGGAAGACAAGGCAAAATACATGCAAATAGTGGAAGAGTACGAAAACTTACAGACAGATCGTGCAGCCACAATCGAGGCCACCGAAGCAAAGAAACGGGACCGCCCTCATAATGAAGGCGGCCAAGGGGCCATTACAAAGAAGGCTAAGCAAGGAGGTGATGCGGAGTCCGCAGCACCCGCGAAGCATCGCTATTTTAGTGACGTCGCCAGAGATCACCTACAGTCGGCGATAATTGATGAAAATAGCAAGACACCGCTGGCAGTGCAGCAAGAATGGGTGGAGATTGATGTGAGGCTGTCGAGCCTCGTAATGAACTACGTACTCGACAAACCCGAAGGTCCTCACCCAGAGTTCGACTCGTCGGAATCCCTACGGGGATACCGGGTAGTCAAGTGCGCGAGGCAGTTCTCCCTGGATTTCCTTGCTGGATGCGTCGCTAATATCAGCGACACTTTTGTCGGCTCAAGCTGATCCCAGCTAAGGACATTCCAAGGAGACCACGTGCGCGCATTTGGCTGCCTCCGATGGATGAACCAGGCGAAAAGTTGCTACGGTGTCTTAAGCTACATAATAAAGACATACCGGCGATCGAGGAATGGGAGCTTATAAAGGTTGAAGAGCCAAGAAGGCCTACAAATAAGCCCATTCTGCTAGCTATTTGCGCAGAATCACTAGACGCCTTAGAGAAGGCTGACTATCGGCTCTGCTTCGGTATCCGTAAGGCTAGGGTGCGTGTATTCCTCGGAGTGGTTAGCCCGGTAGAAGAAGATCCCGGGGTTGATGGAGCTCGTGAGCTTCTCATGGGTGTGAAGCTGATAGATGACCCTGAACCGGAAACTTAAAGTAGCCCAAATAAATCTGCAGCACTCCATATGTGGGTCAAGCACGATACAGTCATGGGACTAAACATAAATCATTATAAACTCTACTATAAGAGCGAGGTGGGTAAACCGCGGGCGTGTATTCTTATCAAGAACGGTATAAATGCATTCCTTTGCTCTAATTTCAGCACATCAGATACAACAATGGTTAAGGTGGAGACCACCGGACAGCCAAGTATACTCCTGGCCTCATCATACATGGCCCACGATAGGGACAGTCCGCCAACCGAAATCCAGGAGATAATAGCCAAATACCCCAGACAAATTATAGTCGTCGGCTGCGATGCGAATGCAAGGCATCCAGTTTGGTGTAGTTCTACGGAGAACGACCGAGGTGAGTCTTTACTACACTTCTTATTAAATACTAACTTAAGCATCTGCAATAGAGGTAATACACCCACATTCATATTCCCGAGTTCAAACCGGTTTCCTGGATGGGAGGAGGTGCTGGATCTAACCCTGTTGTCAGAGAACGACAGCGTGTCTGTAGAAGAGTGGAGAGTATCTGATAGGCCTTCAATGTCTGATCACCGTCTGATCCTCTTTAATCTGCACGGAATTTCCAACACCCCCTCGAAATACAGAAACCCCCACAGGACTAAGTGGGAAAGATATAGTAACACACTTAAGCTTAAACTAAGTAAGCTTCCACTAAATACAACTGTCACTACAGTTGAGGACCTTGATAATAGAGTAAATAAACTAGAAGAGGTTATGAAGAAAGCCTTTGAAAGATCAACTCCAGTTAGTACAGCAAGAAAGAAATCCCCACCCTGGTGGAATGGGTATCTCAGAGCCCAAAGAGACAAAATAAGGAAAATCTACAATGATTGCTTTAGAACTAAAAATTGGGCGCCTTATACAAGCGCCCTAAGATCTTATAAAAAGGAATTGAGAAAATCTATAATTATAAAACTAAATCCTGGCAATCTTACTGCTCTTCTATAGAGAACTCTA
>NW_016157550.1:34056-36786 GCF_001687245.7 Rhagoletis zephyria
ACTCTGCTTAGACAACAAATTCTCCACAAGGATCCCAGAGAGGAACGAAGGGGAAGGGGCCACAGACCTAAACCCAGAGTCTACGGCCATATATACAGATGGTTCCAAGCTTAACAAAAGAGTGGGTAGCGGGATCTACTCTAACGAACTCGCGCTAAACCTCAGTTTGCGCTTACCGGACCATTGTAGTGTCTTTCAAGCAGAATTAAACGCCATAATGGAGGCGGCACGGTGAGTTACAGCCTCCGCCCCTCCAGGACGGCCTATTGCTATCTATTCTGATAGCCAGGCTGCTATCAAATCTCTCAATTCTAACGGAACAACGTCCAAAGTAGCCATAGAATGCAGGAAGATTCTCAACCTGCTGGCATCAAAATGCTCCTTGACTGTTGTATGGGTCCCCGGACATAGGGACATTCCTGGCAACTGCCTAGCCGACGAGCTGGCAAGGAGAGGGACGGAAATATCTGAAGTCAATTCTGCTCAGAACGCGGGCATACCTCTAACCTCCTGCAAACATAGACTAATGACGGAACTCGTCGAGGAGGTAAATTTCAGGTGGGCTGTGGATGTAAAGCGATCCATAGCTCTTACCCTGCTGGACCTCTCCTCTCTCAGATTAGTAGTCGGGGTTATCACCGGACACTGCCTGATGGGCACACACGGAAAAAGGCTAGGATACCCCACCAACGATTTTTGTCGCAGTTGGAGACCGTTGAACACTATCTCTGCCATTGTCCCGCCCTGGCCAACACGCGCAACCGATTCTTCAACAAGTACTTTCTAGATTGTTTAGCCGATTTGAACTCGGCGAACGTCCTCGACTTTTTGTGCTATATAAAACGCACTCGGTGGTTCAATTACTAAGGAAGGGAAAGAAACAAATGGCTTCGGCCAATGGTATCACAACGGGATTTTCCAGCCCACGTGTGCTCCGCGCTCGGCGCGGGGCTGACACTCCAACCTTACCTAACCTAACCTACAGTGCTTANAATCCAAGTCTTCTTGCATTTTAGTCATCGCAGTCTGTAAGTTTCTGTCACTGATCGTTAACAGTGTATCATCAGCGAACAGTTTTAACTTACAGTGCTTGAGTGCCATATTTATGTCGTTAATGTAAATATTAAAAAGTACTGGGGCCAATACCGATCCCTGTGGCAACCCAATACTGACTGCCACTTTATTTGACACACTTGACTCGATTACAGTTTGTTGCTTCGAAACCAGTTAAGCTCCGTGTTTTCAATACCAATGCATTCGAGCTTTTTCAACATTCTTGCCCTGTCAATGGTCTCGAAAGCTCTTTTGAGATCAATAAAAACCGCAACGATATTCATCTTCGAGTCCTTCCACTGGGACATAACAAAATTTAGCGCAGTCTCGCAAGAGTGTTTAGCTCTAAAACCTGATTGCTCCTTAATGAGTAGGTTATTACTTTCAATGTGGCGCACCAACAGATTTTTTACCACATTTTCCAAGATTTTTTCCATGCTAGACAGTGTATTAATTGGTCTAATTTCCTCAGCTTTTACAGTTTTTTTCACTATTTTTACCGGAACTATGGTCGAGATTTTCCATTCGTTTGGTACTATTCCTGATCCAAGACTCTTATTTATTAATAAGACATAAAAGTGTCCCATGTATTCAACTGAATCCTTGATAACACCGTCAGATAATAAATTATTTCCACCAATTTTAGTCTTAAATTTCTTCACTATAAGGATAACGTCCTCTGAGGTAATATTCTCAAATTTACTGTTCACAATTTACGTTCTCCATATTACTATTTATGTCGACGATACTATCCACAAAGAACTTGTTTAGATCTTCGGCGATTACCATACTATTTCTGTATATTTTTCCGTTGATGAGAACTTATTTGATATTGTCTCTGTTACCCGTATTGTTAACAATATTCTTTAAATATTTCTACATTAAACGACTATCACCTCTATTAATTTCTACCTTGTGTTCCATATACTAAATTTTCTTAATTTCAATCGTTTTCTTATACTCTTTCTTTATTTTGTTGTAATCTACCCAATCACCTGTGAGAACTGCCCTTTGGTGTAACCTAAACTTTTCTTTATTAGTGTCAGTCAGTTGTCTATCATACCATTTATTTCTAAGTTTAACCTGCCTTTGTACCCGAGAAGTTAGTTGATTCATACTCGAAATCAAACAAAGGTTGATATGTTCAAGCACATCATCAATATTCAGGTTTGCAAAGTTGCATTATCTCAAAAGATTTATGAGGTTGTCTGGGCTGTACTCATCCCAAGAAATTAATTCAGAGAGTTTATTGATTTCGCCTTGTTTTTTTACATTGCATTTGAACATTATGGTTTCATGATCCGTTATTCTATGTTCCCCAGCGTTTTCACATGAAACTTCATTAGTGTTAGAGTCAGTGGCGGATTTATCGTACAGGCAACATAGGCTGAAGCCTAGGGCGGCAGAATTAAGGGGCGGCAAAATTTAAGACAGCTAAATTAAAAGAAAAAAATTTATTTGGATTCAGCTGCACTTGAAATTGTGTTTGTGTCTGTAAAATATTATTAATGATTCATCTCATTCAATACAATTCAAAATTAGAATTACGCTGCGAATTTTTCCTTAGTATAGCAGTCGTTGAAATTTCCATTTAACTTTCATTCACGCGGCTTAGAAACCTGACGGCGCGCCTGCGCGTGACGCAAAGAAACAGCCGACACGCTGCCCCGAGATCGA
>NW_016157550.1:41794-44169 GCF_001687245.7 Rhagoletis zephyria
TTATTCAATCCAGCATTCAACGTGAGGAAATAGCATATATGTCGATAAACACCGTTGTGGAAAAATACCATCCAACGGAATTTTTGAACTCGATTTATCTTCCTGGTAGACTCCACATACTGAAATTGAAAATAGGTGTGCCAATTATCATGTTGCGGAATATTAATCGGCCAAAACTTTGCAACGGCAGGCGACTCGCACTAAAGAAATTGATGAAGAAAGTAGTGTAAGTAAAGCTTTTAACGTGGCTTTTCAAAGGTGAAGAATTCCCATGATTCCGACCGATACACCATTTCAATTTAAAAGATTGCAATTCCCAATTCGATTGACATTCGGAATCACAATCAATAATGCTCCAGTCGAACTTTGGAAAAGCAAATCAGATATCCTTGATATCTATGCAGCGAACAATAAATATTGTGTGCACACAAGTACTTATTACATAACCAGACACATATGAAACGTATGCATTGTTTCGTTAATAATTTATCATCCATATAACAGGAATACGCCACAGCAAAGCGTGGCAGGGTACAGCTAGTATATGTATAAATGATGAAAGCGTGCTTCGCGTAACTACATTCATTCGTACATATGTACATATGTTTGTATTCACGGTCCAGAAAATGTATTCCATCATTCTTGGTTTGTATTGATATATTTATGATGAAGCAAACGGGTTTCGTTGATGTACTGATGGGCACGATCCAGGAAATAAAGGTCGCGCCATTCGCGGACCGCTAACCGTCTCTTCGTCGTCGATTTGACAGCATCCACCTAATCGCTGACGTCATAAAATACTTTTGTTTACATTCCCTGTTGCCAACTTCATGCCTTTCGCCCCAAATTTAGTGGGTATTCAAAACGCGAGAATTTTTGAGTTTGGTGCTTGGCGCGTTTTTGGTGCTTTTGTTTTTAGTTTCAAGACACATAATTAGAAAATCTTTAAAAATGGAAGCAAAATTTATAGCAGTCGTAAGTGTGGTAAGCAACTTTACAAAAATTTAAACAAAATCATGGCACAGTGACAATCATAAGCGACAACAAAATATGTGGCAGCACCTTCAATCATGCCAGAAGAAATCAACCGTCGTGCAAGAAACATTGAGTTTTATTAATTTGAATCGGCATCCTTACAATAAAATTATGTATGCATATAAAGTCTATAAAATACGCCAATAAAAATTTGGTGCTTTTTCAAATTCAAAACTTGGCAATACTGCCTTTTGTCCGATGCTTCCTATTTTTCTTGTTGAGCTCGTCTTGCTCTCTCATTCTGGTATTTATTGACGTCACGGCCAGTTGCTCTCAGCTCGATTGGCGCAATCTTGTATTCTATCATTCTTGCTTTCAACTAAAATGCTGATATACATACCTAAGTACATATGTATGTATGTGCATAGATACTTATGTGCATAGATACATATGTGCATAGATACGAATGAGAATAGATACATATATATGTAAGTGTCCGCATATATTTTTTTCTCGTCACTTGCTCTGTCGCTTCACTGCAGCAAAACCAAGTTGTGGGGAAAACCCTGACGAAATGCGTACAATTGAAACCATGGGTTTGAAGATTGCGCAAATTGATGTGAAAATATCAATTTCATATTAAATGTATTTATGTATGCATGTACATATGTACATATTTACCAATGTAGTTTCGATTTAAAAAAATCGGATAAAGTTTTTCTTTCGCCATTCATACACCTCTAATTTTAGTAAAAAACTCAATGAAATTCAAAAACTATCTCTTGCATTTGGTTTTACTCAATACCGATTTGAGCTGTCGCACAGTGTTATCAAAAAAAAAAACTATCAATGGGTAGGTTCGGAAGGCGCAGCAGTTGAGCGCAACCGTTGCTAAAAAAATCAGTGATCGTTATGTGTCTTCTGAACGACTTGATTACATTAGCTGTCAAATTCAACTCTCAAAGGTACACACCAACATGTTGTCTCAAATGATCAGAAAAATATTACGATCATCTAACACGCAACTATTCGGTTGATCAGAAGTACCCCTGCAGGGAAAGCTACTAGTTGTGAACTAGAATTCTACCGGTTTGCGTTTCAGCCGAACTAGTTCACGTTCTNTCTACTAGTATAAATACCAGTAGCATCATACCAGTTGATGAGATAGTCTGCCAATTCATGCCCCGTGAAAAGCATAAGTGTGCCTTTTTGCTCGCGGCGCTCCAGCAGTCACAATGGCCGACAGAGAAGAGCACCCGCGTGGTAAGCCTGAGGCCCAGGTTCAAATCCTGGCGCAGGTTGAATTTTTTTATTTTCTATTTTTTATTTTATTTTTATTTTTTATAAATTTATTTTTTTGTTTATGCTGTTTATTGTAATTTTTTAATTTAATAAAAAAA
>NW_016157550.1:46144-62225 GCF_001687245.7 Rhagoletis zephyria
TAATTGTTCTTTAACATCTATTATGTACAGATATCGGCCTGTTGCAATTTTATTATTCCCAAATACTCTCGTTTGATACTCATATGGCAACACTTAGTTTATATTATAAATTTAACTGAATTAAAATTTTCAAACCCGCTTCAAGAATATTTTCAAAAGTAAGCTTCCTAATCCTCTTTAGTTTAATATTCGTATTGCAATATTTCATTTATTTTACAAATTTTAATGAATACAATTTTTCAATCAGGTGGCAAATCCCCTAAAAATATTTTCAGCATTAAAATTTCCTAGCCTCCTTAGTTTGATGCCAATATTGCAGTATTTAATTTATGCTATCAATTAAATCAAATTAAAGTTTTCAAATAGGTGGCAACCTTCCACAAAAATATTTTCAGCTGTAATCCTTTGTAAATTTCTTTCTTTTGACAGCCATATCGCAGTATTCACTTTACCGTATCAATACTCCGCTACATTGGTGAAAACTGCATTCAATTCCATTTCTACTGATGCGCGTACAAATATACAGACAGACAGTGATTCAAAAATTCAAAATATTGTTTATTTGGCTTGTGTAGCTTTAACAAAAACGCACCAAATTAATTTCTCTTTCATATGTATAAGGTACAGACATCGACCTGTTACAATTTTATTATATGTTTAGATGTAGACATAGATTTCATTTATTTTATCAATTTAATACAATAAAATTTTTCAAACAGGTGGCAGCCCTCCGTAAAAATATTTTCGGCAATATAATTTCCTAAACCCTTTCAGTTTGATACCCACATTGCAATATTCAATTATATATTATATAAATTAAATTAAATGTACATCTTCAAACAGGTGGCAACTCTAAAAAAATATTTTTGACTGTAAGCCTTCTTCAGCCTTTCTTTTGACGCCCATATTGCAATATTCATTTTTTCTTATCAATTTACTTAAACTCCAATTTTCAAACAGGTGGCAACTCTCTATTTTTTTTCCTATATTTTAAGTTAGACCTCTAGCAATACATCGGTGAAAACTGGATTCAAATCCATGCATTCGTTTTCGAGTGATGCGCGAACAAACATACAGACAGACAGACAGACAAAAATTCTAAAAATGGTTGATTTGGCCTCTGGTGCTCTTATAAAGACCCCCCAAATTAATTTTTCTTTAATATCTATAATGTACAGACATCGACCTGTTACAATTTTATTATATGTATAGATAGCAGCATTACTTAAGTTGTTGTTTTTGACAACTTATTTGTTGGTTAATGACTGCAAATAGTTTTATAGAAAATTAGAAACGAGAAATAATACTATCATAAAAATTTAAGTACATACATAAATTTAAAAAGTTCCTGTCACATTAAACAACTGTCTAAATCTACGTTATTTTTTATAAACAAGGCCGTAAACATTTCCTTACATCGTCAATTTCCATATTCTATTTTTACTCTTTCAATTTCGGTGACCAGAGCAGCAAACGATATCAACTAGTACGCTAACAACCAAAAATGCAATTTAAAACGCAAGTACTTACAGTATTGCAAGTATACAGAGAGTATATTTGCTACTCCCTTTTGGCAGCAGCAAATATCTCTCGTACGCGATGAGAGAAAGTAGAGTACCTACTTTGGTGGACTAATAGCAAGTACGCCAAGTATTTACTCTCTCAGCGCCAAGTAGTGTAAGTATGAGGAAAAAGAGTAACAATGTGTTGGACTTTAGTACATACATATGCCCATCAGTCAAGAATGATAGAATACAAGATTGCGCCAATCGAGCTGAGAGCAACTGGCCGTGACGTCAATAAATACCAGAATTAGAGAGGAAGACGAACTCGACAAGAAAAATAGGAAGCATCGGACAAAAGGCAGTATTGCCAAGTTTTGAATTTGAAAAAGCACCAAATTTTTATTGGCGTATTTTATAGACTTTATATGCATACATAATTTTATTGTAAGGATGCCGATTCAAATTAATAAAACTCAATGTTTCTTGCACGACGGTTGATTTCTTCTGGCATGATTGAAGGTGCTGCCACATATTTTGTTGTCGCTTATGATTGTCAATGGGCCATGATTTTGTTTAAATTTTTGTAAAGTTGCTTACCACACTTACGACTGCTATAAATTTTGCTTCCATTTTTAAAGATTTTCTAATTTGGTGTCTTGAAACTAAAAACAAAAGCACCAAAAACGCGCCAAGCACCAAACTCAAAAATTCTCGCGTTTTGAATACCCACTAAATTTGGTGCGAAAGGCATGAAGTTGGCAACAGGGAATGTAAACAAAAGTATTTTATAACGTCAGCGATTAGGTGGATGCTGTCAAATCGACGACGAAGAGAGGGTTAGCGGTCCGCGAATGGCGCGACCTTTATTTTCTGGATCGTGGGTTTGTTGTACATTTGTTCATGTTTGTCATTGTGCGTGTAATTTTCTAGAGTAGTTTTGTGCTTTCGCTATCTCCTTGTATTAACTCGTCTTTCCTTGGTATACTCTGATGAACATACATATGTGAGGATGGTAGCAAGGCCAACTTATATAAGGTAGTGTTACAGGAGCAGTTGAAATTTTCGCCCGATGTTTCTTAAAGAAAGCCATAAACATAGCGACCGTTGGTTCAACTTGGTTTTATTTTGCTCTAGATTGCACCATTTGTGGGCTTGTTGAATGAATTTATGTCATGGTTGTATGAAAGATCAAAAAATTTGGATGTTCCGGCAAGTTATACAACTTATCGCTATATTAATGGCCATGTTGTACAAACTCATTTAATTTGCGTTTATTTTGTACACTAAATTACTGAAAATAGATAACTCAGCCGAAATAGGTATGTACGTGCTTTCGTTGAATTTTATAAATGTAAGCCGAAACTATGAAATTGTAAAAATGAGATTTTACAATGAGACTGCTGGCAAAATTGCAATGTGTGTGGGCAAAACGTTCAACTTGATTGCGGATTGATTTAAACCAACGTTTTCGGCTTGCAATTCAATTCAATGTCATTTATTACCATTATGCGTAGGCCAATTCATGAAATCATTTAATGCGTTTGAGTAGAAACTGAATGAATGAACACCATTCCATGATTACAATTAACGCGAATTGTACTACGCATACATGTGTACTTATGCTTCTAATTTGTAAGGTAATTTTATGTTTTTATACCCTTGCTACCACATGAATATATGAATTCGTGATAAGAATATGTATATGAATTCGCCTTGGAAGATAGAAAGCGAGTAAGAATAAATGCCGAACAAAGGAATTTGTCTTCTTTCAACTTAAATAAATGCATTTTGCAAACAAAAGTGCGTACGTTACTTAGTGCCTTGGTTATGGCGAATTCGTAAGGATCTATTGATTGCACTATAAACATTTTCTTTTATTTGTTAAACATACAATTACTTCCATCACAACCCGGTCCTATGGCTGCTAGAAGCGCGAATTCATATAAGGTGGTGTTACCGGAAAATGAATAAATAAATTATATGTATATAAGAAAATTAATAAGATGAAATGAAATAATTTTTTGATTTATAACTCAATCGTCTAACGTTTTGCCTAACCGTAAACATATGTTTACACATTCAATTTCGTGAGTATGTACCTGGTACTCACACCTTTTTTAAGAAGTTTCACTTGTATCATGTGTACGGTGTTACACACGCATTTTTTTTAATTTTAATTATTGTTTTTTAAAGGTATAGCTCATTTTTAACAGAAACCATATAAATCCAAGTTTCAATCTTTGTGGAAAATTAAAAAAGAAATAAACAAACTTTGTAAAAACATCGAGCTTTTTAATTAGATTTTTTAGAAATATTTTGAGTATGCAGTTTTGTAGCCCAATTTCAGGTACCATTGATTTTTGGGAATTTTTTTCGTCGAAGGTGTTGCTCATTTTCTCCATATAATAAAAAAATCGTCGAAAATATTATATAGGGAATAAAATAGCTAACATGGTCAACAAAAAAAAAAAAAATCAGTTACTTTTAACTTGCAGTAAAATTGGATGGGCTAAAAACCTGCTTACTCAAAATATTTCTTAAAAATCGAATTAAAAATTTCGAAATTTTTACGAAAGTCTGATGTTTTTTAAAACGTTGCACAGAGATTCCAGCTTGGATTTATATGGTTTTTGTTAAAGATTATACTATATTTTTATAAAAAGTGAATGGAAATTAAAATATATTAAGACAAATGGTCAAATCTTGTCNAAAAAAAAAAAAATCAGTTACTTTTAACTTGCAGTAAAATTGGATGGGCTAAAAACCTGCTTACTCAAAATATTTCTTAAAAATCGAATTAAAAATTTCGAAATTTTTACGAAAGTCTGATGTTTTTTAAAACGTTGCACAAAGATTCCAGCTTGGATTTATATGGTTTTTGTTAAAGATTATACTATATTTTTATAAAAAGTGAATGGAAATTAAAATATATTAAGACAAATGGTCAAATCTTGTCAAAATGTAAATGCCGAAAAGTTATGACAAGGTTTATAAATTCATAGCATTTGCATACCTATTGTTGCAATTTTTAATTTAAGAGATGTACATGCTTTCTTATTCTATATATATTCTATAAACCTGTGCAAGCCTAAAAAAGGGATTATGATTGAAGATAAAAACAATTTTATTTGGTTTCAAATTTCTCGTTTGAGGTAATATATTTTGACCGAAATTTTTTTCCAGCTCTGGGGGGTGGGCGATCGCCCTCATGCCCCCTTCCCTGTATCCGCCACTGATTGAGCTAGACTAGCTATTCAATAAATATAAGAATTATGGCCAAAAATTGTGAACATAAAGCGTTTCTATTATTTCCATCAGTGAAAATTACAAATCTCAAAAATTGTATATGGATATCAAATGAAAGGTATTGTTTAGAAGTTTGGACAGGAAATATTTTCCATCAGGGTTGCCATGTTTCTATGTTATAAAAATTTTTATTTTGTTAATTTTAATCAACATTTTTTTATGTATACACTAGCTTATACCCGCGGGTNTAGATTTTATTTCTGTGCCCATTTCGTTATAGCTCGTTATTTTCTAAGCGAGTTAAGGTATTTAGGCCGTTTAAAACTATGAAATTATAAAATCTCCTCTCTCCTCCCTCTAAGTTTACCTTAAAAGGTTTCCAGGTATACGACGCGTGAACGTGAAACCTTCTTGGAGGTGCCACGGCGAGTTCTAATATTTCCAACTCAAATTTAGTAACTTGGCCTTGATAAAATACCACTTCTCATTACTGTAGCAAATGCCTCAATAGAGCTTTAGATTATAAGGCCCAACCCGGCTCTCCCTTTTCNTAAAAAAGAAATAAACAAACTTTGTAAAAACATCGAGCTTTTTAATTAGATTTTTTAGAAATATTTTGAGTATGCAGTTTTGTAGCCCAATTTCAGGTACCATTGATTTTTGGGAATTTTTTTCGTCGAAGGTGTTGCTCATTTTCTCCATATAATAAAAAAATCGTCGAAAANCACGATGTCGAAATCGTCGATAATGATGTTTAACCGGCAAGTAGTGATAACCAGAAATTGAACAACCGGCCCTAAATGAATTTGTTTCTGTCAGTACGGCACTTATAAAATAAATCTCCATAACAAATTTAAAATACTTCCAGAGATTTTCTATCCTTCCAGAGATANATACATATGTATTTCCATACCAAGCTTGAGTGCTTTACCCCAAACATTTGAAGAGATATGCAATATGAAACTTTCAGTCAGTATGGGAGGTGCTACGCCTCTTTTCCAAAAACGTCAATTTTTCTCCGTGAATATGAATATGATTTCACACAATGTTGGCAAAATGTTAATCTGATTAACGATTAAAATGTTAATCGGNGATTTCACACAGTGTTGGCAAACTGTTAATCTGATTAACGATTAAAAGTTAACGATTAAAATGTCAATCGCGTTTGACGATTAAAATTAATTAGTCGTAATCAACTGTACGATTAATGATAAAATTTTTTTAATCGTTAATCGCTGGCTGTGATTACGATTAATTAATTTTAAACATTAATCGTTAATCCAATTAAAAATAAAATCTGATTAAGTTGTATAGTTTGTCCGAATTTGAAACCAAACACCAGCTGTAGTAATTGTTTTGTTTTTTACGCTTATAAAAAACACATAATATANCAAATATGAAAAATAATTTAATGATGTTATATTTTATTTCTGTGCCCATTCCGTTATAGCTCGTTATTTTCTAAGCGAGTTAAGGTATTTACGCCGTTTAAAACGGTGAAATTATAAAATCTCGTCTGCGTGCTAGGCATACGAAATATATCAATCCCTCTAAGTTTACCTTAAAATGGTTGCAGATATACGACGCGTGAACGTTTAACCTTCTTGAAGGTGTCACGGCGGGTTCTAATATTTCCAACTCAAATTTAGTAATCTGGCCTTGATAAAATACCACTTCTCATTACTGTAGCAAATGCCTCAATAGAGCTTTAGATTATAAGGCCCAACCCGGCTCTCCCTTTTCCATTAAGGGCCGGTTGTTCAATGTCTGATTAGCAAAAATCGGAGGTAGAAGCTCCAGTTAGATACAACGACTGCTTTATCGATCACATGTTATATGCACGATGTCGAAATCGTCGATAATGATGTTTAACCGGCAAGTAGTGATAACCAGAAATTGAACAACCGGCCCTAAATGAATTTGTTTCTGTCAGTACGGCACTTATAAAATAAATCTCCATAACAAATTTAAAATACTTCCAGAGATTTTCTATCCTTCCAGAGATATGTATTAAGAAGTTTTTAGTATGTATGGGAGGCGACATGCTTCCTATTTTAATAACTCACATTTTTTCCATTAGCAATTGATACATTTTGTATGCACAACTCCATACCAAGTTCCAGTATTCTTCCACAAACACTTCCAGCGATATGTTGCAAGATAACGTCAATTTGTACAGGAAGTGCCACGCCCCCTTTTTCATATAACCCTAATCTTCTTCCATAAATTTAGAATTGATTTTACAAACCCCAGTACCAAGTCCCAGTACTCTACCATGAACACCTACAGAGACATGCAGTATAAAACAGTAAATTTGTACGGGAGGTACCATGTCCCCTTTTCGAATAACGCAAACTTTTCTCCATGAGTATGGAATTAATTTTGTATACACATCTCGGTGCCAAGTTCCAGTCCTCTGCAATAACACCTCCAGAGATATGCAGCATAGAAAAATCAATTTGCATGGAAGTTGCCACACCACCTTTTCCAATAACTCTTATTTTTCTCCATGAGCATGGTATTAGTTTCACATACATACATACATATGTATTTCCATACCAAGCTTGAGTACTTTACCTCAAACATTTGAAGAGATATGCAATATGAAACTTTCAGTCAGTATGGGAGGTGCTACGCCTCTTTTCCAAAAACGTCAATTTTTCTCCGTGAATATGAATATGATTTCACACAATGTTGGCAAAATGTTAATCTGATTAACGATTAAAATGTTAATCGGGTTTGACGACTAAAATTAATTAGTCGTAATCAACTGTACGATTAATGATAAAATTTTTTTAATCGTTAATCGCTGGCTGTGATTACGATTAATTAATTTTAAACATTAATCGTTAATCCAATTAAAAATAAAATCTGATTAAGTTGTATAGTTTGTCCGAATTTGAAACCAAACACCAGCTGTAGTAATTGTTTTGTTTTTTACGCTTATAAAAAACACATAATATAAAAAAAATTATAGTTATTGTTATTAGTAATACATAAACTGGGAACTTTTACAAATCTAGTTTGCAAAACGTTTGTTCGTATAGATATTAATGAAAATGCACACCAAATTGCTCAGATTGATGAGGAAACCCGACTTAGCCACAACGGATTAACTTTTTTTGTGTGCACAGGAAAATTCCAGAATAAATTAATTAATCACCAAACCTACTTGATCAAATTAAGAGTTAATGATTAAAAATTATTATTTTTTGATCGCGGTTACGATTAACTGTTTAGTCAGATTAAAATTAATTATGATTAACTGTAATCAGATTCAATTTAATCGAATTAACTACTTGACTAAAACACCAATCGATTAATGTCAACATTGATTTCACATACACATCCCTATACCAAGCTCCAGTTCTCTCCCACAAATATATGTAATATGAAAATTCCAATTTGTATGGGAGGGGCCTTGAGTTATCGGACTTACTTTCAGTCTAAGACGATCCTTCAAAAATCCGTAGTAAGTGTACCAAATTTCGTTCTGATCGGGGAACCGGTTAAGGAAGTAGCCTATTTTTCAATCCAGGTCATAAACCATCTGAGAGCAAAAATTCATTTTCAAACAGGTGGAAATTCTTAAAAAAGTAGCCTATTCTCCAATCTAGGTCATAAGCTATCTGTGTGCAAACTTTTATGCTAATCAGTTCAGTAATTTCCGCGTATTAATTTAATTAAACTTTTCTAATAGGTGACAACTCTTAAAATAGTAGCCCATTTTCCAACATTGGCCATAAGCTATCTGTGTGCAAACTTTTATGCTAATCAGTTCAGTAATTTCCGCGTATTAATTTAATTAAACTTTTCTAATAGGTGACAACTCTTAAAATAGTAGCCCATTTTCCAACATTGGCCATAAGCTATCTGTGTGCAAACTTTCATGCAAATCAGTTCAGTCATTTCCGCGTATTAATTTAATTAAACTTTTTTAATAGGTGGCAACTCTTCCAAAAAATTAGCCTATTTTCCACTGTACGTCATAAGCTATCTGATTGCAAAATTTCATGCAAATCCGTTCTGAGTTTTCCGCGTATTAATCTAATTAAACTTTTTCAGCAGGTGGTAACTCTTTAAAAAAAGTAGCCTATTTTTCAACCTAGCTCATAAGCTATCTGTGTGAAAACTTCCATGCAAATCAGTTCACTCACCTCCGCGTATTAATTAAATCAAACATTCCCAACGGCTGTTGTGTCTGTAGAACATAAAATAAAAGCCCTGATTGACCAAGGGTCAGAACGGAGCTTTATCTCTTCAAAGGCCAAAATAAAATTAAGACTCCCATGCCAACAATCAAACTACGAAATCTCTGGCAAACCTCTAATAAGCTATGCTCTCTGATCTCAGTCTCCGTCTATAGTGTTACCGAAAATAACCAGACTTCTCCGAAAGTTCCAAATGAGCCACATCCAAAGAGAAAAATGGTCACATCTCAAATTAGCAGATCCAAACTGCCATTCTCCAGCACAAAAAGATATAGTAATAGGCAGTGATATTATCCCCCAAATAATGCTATAAGGTATCGAAAACATTTCCCATAACTTGCTAGCACAAAATACCATATTCGGTTGGATCTTAAGTGGTCAGATTCCCAAAAAGTGGCATCATTCTCTACTCAGGTGGAAGAAATATCCAATAAATACTTGGACAATCAACTCAATAGGTTTTGGGAAATGATCACCTCACCACTCCAGAAGACAAGGAGTGCGAAGCCTACTATACAGCCACTCACTACCACTCGCACGAGTGATGGTCGGTACATAGTCTGGCTCCCCTTTAAGCCCCACTTCCCAGATAAAATTGCCTTGGGCCCATCCCGGACCGTGGCGCTCCAGCAATTCATCACTAATCAAGAAGGGTGATCTGAAAACCCTTTACGACGGCATCTTAGAAGAGTACCTCTCACTCGGTTATATGGAAGAAACGACTTCCTATGACAAAAACTCAGAAGACAAATGCATGTCATTCTATCTCCCTCACCACGCGGATATCAAACCCGAAAAAAGAACGACAAAGGTACGGGTGGTCTTCAACGCATCAAAAATATCTAGGTCCGGGCTCTCTCTCAAAGACGTTTTATATCCGGAAGCAAATCACGGCTAATCATCCTGCCATTCTTAAAAATATAGGGAAGGAAGACGAAGGAATTCCAGAAAGAAAGTACCACAAAAATACTCGGTATTCAGTGGAACGCCCTAAACGACAGCTTCTCGTATACCATTGAATCTATCCCAGCATCGTCAGCATGGTCAAAGCGACAGATCCTGTCTTCCACTGCCAAACTTTTCGACCCTGCAGGGTGGCTTACGCCAATAATGATTCAAGCCAAAATTGTATTGCAAGAGCTTTGGCTTGATGGTACTGACTGATGTGAACAGGTCAAACCCCTCCGCCTTCTAAAATGGATCCATTTTGCAAACAACTTGCAAACAATCCCCAACATCCAAATACCCCGCTGGGTCAACTATATCTTGGACAAAAATGTCAAGTTGCACGGTTTCTGCGACGCCTCTGAAAAGGCCTATTGCGCAAATATATATGTTCGAACCACAGAAGGCCTCGTGTTTCCTGCCACCTGCTGGTATCGAAAGGTAAAGAGGCGCCTGTTAGAACCACAAGTCTACCCCACCTTGAGTTATGTGGGGCCATTCTCTTGGCCAAATTAGTTGCCGTTTTCAAGTCCCATCTCAAACTCGCGGATAGAAAATTAACCTTGTGGTCCGGTTCTGAAATAGTCCTGGCTTGGCTAGGAAAGCCACCCTACATGTGAAAAACTTTCGTTTCCAATAGAACCGCACAGATTATCGATCCAGTTGGGAAAGCCACCTTGAAGCACGTGCGCAGAAACGAAAATCCCGCTGATATGGGCACAAGAGGGTGCACACCCATCGACTTGGCTAACTCCTCCTTATAGTGGAATAGTCCAGCGTGGCTCGCTAGTTTTCCGGAAGACTGGCCTAAATCTCCACCCCGAGACATAACCTACGCCGCGTCGAAGCACTCCATGCTACCGAAGACGATCCCGACATTTCAAATCGATTCTCCTCCTTTTCGCGCGCCCTCAGGGTTATGGAATATGTCTTTAAATTCATGAATAACTTGAAAAATCAAGTACAAGGCGAACATGATATACATTCCCCATCCCGTGGCACGAAGACCTCCGCTACGCAAAACACAGACTCATGGCGGTAACGCAGACTCGATATTTTCTTCGTGAAAAGGTATGTTTAGCCAATTCCAAACCTATAGACAAGCGAACTTCATTACTCCCTCTCAACTCTTTTTTAGATAAAAATGGCTTACTACGAGTCAACGGCCGATTAGCCCACTCAATCTTTACGTATAATCAACGCCACTCGATAATTCGCTGTTCCCTTCATACGCTTCCTGGTCAAACTGCTTCTCCATGCAGAACTCCGCCTTACGCAACAGGTCATACGGCAGGAAGTTCATATTCCTAGGCTCAAGCCCCTCTTTAAAAAATGCATATTTCAATGAACCGTCCATAAGTAGCAAATGCGCTCGCAAATAATGGCAGCCCCACCTCATGAGCGGTGTACATATTCGCCCCCCTTTACAGTTACGGGTGTCGATTTTGCTGGACCTTTTCAGTTAAAGGCCTCAATGCTAAGATCGCACACCATGGTGAAGGGATACTCGGCTGTTTTTGTATGTTTTACGACAAAATCTCTCCCCCTTGAGTTGTGCTCCGATTTCACGGATGCGTTTCTCGACGCATTTGCTCGCTTCGTCGAACGTCGTGGTTATCCCGCTAAAATGATGAGCGATAATGGTAAAACGTTTATATTGGCCAAACGAGCGACCGAACGGGAATTTCTCGCTTTCCTAAAAGAAGTACCACAAGATGTCATACATTACTAATCTCCTCAAGGCATCAACTGGAAACTCATTTCACCCAGCGCTCCCCATATGGGTGGTTAGTGGGATTCCGCAGTCAAGAGTCTCAAAATGCACTTCACCACTATCTTAATTAGGATAGAAGCCGTATTGAACTCACGGACACTCTCTGCGTTATCGCAAGATCCAACACTAATAGTCTACTACTAAGATGGAAACTGGCAGTAGCGGTACCGTCCCGACACGTGTACCTCACAGTATCAGCGGCGCTTCGACACCAGCACCGCAGAATAGTACCTGCGTTCCGACACCGGCACCTCGCCGCGTGAAAACACCGCAGCAAGAGGGCATAATGGTCGACCAGGTTCCAGAGTCGCAGCCCGAGGACGAGGGAGTGGACTTTTAGCGATACCGCCTGTATACGCGTCACCACGCCCTGCGTGTGTGCCAGGCATTTCTCGCCACGCAGCCAGCGCAACGTTATTTGATCGTCCGTGCACATCACTTCTGCACAAATTGCCTGGCGTTATCGCACCACGGCAGCGAATGCCCCTCCGTTGGCGTAAGCAAGCTTTGCGGACACCGTCACCATACCCTGATTCACCGCAAGTCTGCTCATTCAAAGCATTCGCCACCGTAGAATAGAAGTCAACCGCTCGCACCGGCCACGCCGCAATAAAGTCACGCGTAACGCAAACAAGAAGTCTCAGCACCTCCAGCACGCGCGAATCGTTGAGCGCACCGCACATAAAGTGCGTAATATGGCAGGTAGAGCCAAGTCAACACGGATGCTAGTAAAGGAGGCGATCCATAAACTAAACGATTTGTATCTATTGCCTTTGAATTACCTAACTTGTATTTACCTACATATTGTATATTTTGCCCTTGAATTGCCTAACTTGCAAAAGCATTGTAATTAGTGAATGCCGTGAATTGTGAAGTTTGAAATATTTTATGAATTTGCGTGGTTGGCAACGGGTTACAAATCATCATCTTTGAAATAAATTGAAGTATTTTTTTTGTTTGTAATCAAATCCAGTGCGTGTTTCCCTTTTTTAATCGCGATTCAGTGAAGGTCGAAAGAAAACTTTTAAGTTTTTGTTTAAAAGAAGAGCCGCCTCCGGCATTGATAGCAACCGAGTAACCAAACTCGTGAACACCTTGAGGGAAGCAGCATCATCGTCGCAGCGACCGCACGCCATCAGCGCAACACAAAGGTGCTATAAAGCCACCCCCACAGCTCCATCAGCAACATTGTCACCACCATTATCGCCGTCAAGACCTACCATCAAACAACAATCGCTATCAGCGCACCCACTCGTACCATCGCCAAACCAGGAGCATTGCACCAGCTCCAGGTTCAACACTGAATCCGTCGCCGCCGCCGCGGACACCAACACCGCAGGAGCCACCACCGCGCCACTTCGCTTTCGTCCATCGTCACCAGCAGCCACCGTGTCCAGCGCCACTTATACAACAGCAGCGCGAGAAATCCCATACGCCCATCGCGTATGCCTAGACTTTTTCCATTTCAATTACGATGTTGTTACATCTTTTGCATTTCAGGTGACGATATGTATAAAAATATATATGTATTAGGGATGTTGCGAATGTGGAATTTTAGACATCCGCGGCTGCGAATGCGGATGCGGATGTTTAAAAGCTAATATCCGATGCTGCACCAGTCGAGAGGACTTTCAGTTATATTTATTTTTTTTATTGCGGTGCAATAATTCCTTTTTGAGAATTGCATCGGGGATGCAAATGTCGGATGTATCCTCCTGGCTTCCATCTTCGCAATCAGACATCATGGCAAGATCGTTGTTTTAACACCGTTGTTTTCCAAAGAATTCTTCATTCTCTTTATTTTGGTTGTTTCTGATTATGGAGAACCTGTAACGTCAACAACGTTTTCCAATTTTAGTTTTTGTAACTAATTTATAATCCTTTCTTCTGTGACTGGCCAGATATACGTTTTATCTGTGCACTTACACAATATTTTTTTACGATTTACACTTGGCCTAATATTTTTTACTCCGAAATAAAAGTCCTTTCCGGATAATAAACAAACAGCTTATCAAAATTAAGCAAATTTGGTAATCATATGAAAGAGGACTGAAATAGCTTATAAACAGAAACATATATATATTTTTTTTATTTTATATTTTTTTAACCGACTTCCAAAAAAGGAGGAGGTTATCAGTTCCTCGGAATATTTTATTTTTTTATGTATGTTACCGCATAACTTTGGACCACGTCAACCGATTTCGATAATTCTTCGATAATTGCATCGGAAAGATAGTGTCTCAGAGGTGGTCCCATACTAATCTGGTTAAGATCCGATCAGTGGATCATGTGGTATATATATATATTTTTTTCTTATATGAGAGTTGAAGTCGGTTTTTTTGCTAAAAATTACTTGTTTTGTATCATTTAATACTAAAGAAATTCATATACCAGACCCAAGGTTTGTTCTATTGTAATTAATTAACATTTTTTATTGAAATATTTTTCAATAGGTGACTTTGCTCGTTTAGACATTTCAGTTTTAAAGCTATTAAGTCCTCTTTCATTTGATACCAAACTTGTTTTATTTTGATAAGCGGTTTGTTTATTATCCGGAAAGGACTTTTATTTCAGAATAAAAAATATTTGGCAAAGTTTAACTCGTAAAAAAATAACTGTTATTTTCGGTCCCTTCAATAATCGCATTCGCAAAAGTTCCGCATTGATTATTGCGAATGCGAATGTTAAAATTAATGCGGAAGCTCAGCGGTTGCAAATGCGAATGCGAGTATTCGCAACAACTCTGATATGTATATTACAGGTAGTTTTTCAATTCATGTGCTTTGGTACGCACGCCATCGAATTAATTTTTTACGTCACCCGAAATTGGCTTGCGTGCGTTTTAATTTGATTTCATTGAGCGAAACGTCAAATCAAAATGTCACGCAGAACAAAAATTGGAAATTGAGTTGGTTTCATACGCACGCCTTTCAATTTTGGTTAGTCCAATACAAGTTGAATGTGTATTGTACTTCTGTAACACCTTGCTATAAAAAACCAAAGTGGTTGCCACGGAAGGTATTGAGGAAAAATTTAAGAAGTTACCATATTATTTTGTAATATATTCTTAATGTAAATGGAAAGAAGTAAAAAAATCGGAGCATATTTTAGGTCAAGCGGTATAGGGAGTAGATTTAAAATTTAAAAAAGTAATCGGAGAAATCTACTCTGATCGGAGCAAAGTCCGGACGGTGATAACCAGTCATGGGCGGAAAACGACCGCACGCTCAAAGAGCGTAACCAGCAGGATTGGCACCTCACGAAATAAAAAATTGTAGCACAAGTTAAAATTGGTTATTATTTTAAATTCATATGCATATTTAATTTTTTAAAACAAACACATAACATTTAAATATCAATAACATTTGTACTCTTTTAAGTACTGTATTATATTTTTTACAGTGGCGTTTTTCAAATACTGAACTTATAGAACTAAACACGTTTTGCCACTTACCCCAGCACTTTCGTCATAAATAAGTGTAAATTTTCCTTATTTGAGAATATCGATAATTTGATTTCTACGGAATATTTCAATAAGGCGAACATAACCTTTTGCCTCCGTTGAGCCGCATTTTATCTGGGGCAACGAATCCATCGTGGAGGTAGTTCGACACGCAGTCATTAGCCCTGTTCGCGTACGCACTATCCAGTAAATCCAGTACTAATTTTATTGGTTTTTTTACTGGATGTCGTTTCCGTACGCAAAAACTTGCAAGAAACTAGCAAAAGAGGGGAAATTGAGAGAGCAAAAATGACAGCTAAACTTGCAAGTTTTACTGGATAAATTTTTACTAGCAACTAAATATTTGCTAGTAAGAAAAACAGCTGATGGCATGATGCTTGATGTAATTCACATTAACGAAATAATTGTTTGTGGTGCTTTTAGAGTTGCAATTGACAAAACGAACTTATTTAAATATATAATAAGATAGAAAACAAACAAATTAATCAGCTGTTCATAAAACTAGCAACTTCTTGCTGGTTTTGCGTTTTCGTACTTTCTTGCATATTTCACTCATTGGGAGTAAATATTGGCTTACTCTCCGAAATTTGGTTACTGGCAAGTTACTGGATATTTTTTGCTGGAGAATACGAAAACACAACTATTGTTACGTCTTTGCGCAACTTCGTATCTCTCTCGCATATTGAATCTTTCTGTCTGTTATCAGTGTTGGGACTTAAAAATACGGCACCCTGAAATTGTGCATATGGAAACTGTGCATACGAAATAATGCATATGAAAACAAGTAAGAAAGTCTAAGTTCGGGCGGAGCCGAACATTAAATACCCGGCGCAAGTATTAAATATATGTTTTCCACCTTTCCGAAAGCTACCGCTACATGATAAGCCGGGGTGTATACATTTTAAGTAAATTAGCGTCCTTAAATTTCGAAATATTG